>NC_061812.1:3766605-3809105 GCF_021462225.1 Girardinichthys multiradiatus | reverse complement strand
TGTGATGAAAGTGGGCGGTCCCTCAGCGAAGGGAACTCCCCCTCACGCCTCAGTCGCCGCAGCAGCCGTGGTTGCTATGGTTCCACCGCAGACTACGGCCGCCACGCCGCTCAGAGCCGCCGCGTTAGCCGCAGGGATATGACCACCGTGAGAATGAATTACAGTTACTACAACCCCACCCCACATGTCTTCTTACCATCCGTTCTCCATCTCACCGCATCCTCAGCCTGGTCCCTACAAGATCCACTCAATTTAAACCCTTTGCACTCAAGCATCAGTCACCTCCTTCCATCAAACCTGTAGTGTTGGTGTGTTTCTGGTGGGCCGAGTGTGTTTTGGTTTCATTTTAGCTGTGTGTCTTCATGTCCAAGCTTTAGCTCTTGTTGTGTTTGTTTTTCAGCCGTTTCCTACTTGTCTACAGTGTTGAGAAAAGTCTTCACCCCCCTCAGTTTTAATCAAATGTTTCATATTTTCATATCAGAAGAAGATAATCTGAGTAAAAAGTCAGTTTTTGGTTGATGAAGGGAAGAAAATCGATCCAAACCAACCTGGTTCTGTCTGAAAAAGACTCCCTGGACCCAATAACTGGTTGTTCCATCATGTGTTTGTGATAACTGGGAATGAACCATTCAGAGCTGAACTTCCTGGGGTCTGATTATTGTCCTTCTGCATAACTAAGGGCTCCAACTGTAACCTTAAGGTCATGAACTGATGTTCTCCTCCAGGATGTTCCAGTAGAGAGCAGAATTCATGGTTCCATCATCCAGGACCTGATGAACAGCACCATGTTTGACTATCACCATGATGTTCTGTTTCTGAAGTGCTGTGATAGTTCTACTAGCTGTAACGGGACCAGCACTTTCCAGAAAGGCCCACTTTTGTCCCATCAGTCTACAGAACAATATCCTAAAGGTGTTTTTGTAAATATGAGACAAGGCTTTGTGTTCTTTCGGGCCAGCAGTGGTTCTGGCCTTGGAACTCTCCCATGGAGGTCATCTTTGCCCAGTCTCTTTCTCATTGTGAATCATGACCTCTGACCTTAACAGAGGGAGTGAGGTCTGCAGAGCTTCAGAGGTTGTTCCATGACCTCCTGGAGGAGTTGTTGGTGAGCTCTTGGAGTAATCTTGGTGGGTCAGCCACTCCTAATTTCACATGAGGTCAGGCTGGTCTGGATATATTTTCCTTGACTGAATAAATTCTTCACTTGAAAACTTCAGGTTAGATTATCAGAATGTTCTGGTATTAAAATCAGTTTTTACTGAAAATTGCAAGTGAGAGAAAAAGGGAAAACCAAGGAGGGCTGTCGGGTCATATTTAACATTTAACAAGGTCTGTTTATGGAAAATAAACTAAACATAAGGACGACCATCCAATGAAATAAGATCATGGGGAGATTTTGGCCTTCTACTCAATCATTTCCACCAAGCTGATCCAAGGAAGAGGAAAAACAGGAACACTGAGGAGTGCAAACACCCTTAAACAGACCTTCTTGTCTTCTCGAGCTTGAGATGCAGCTGCAGCAATGAAGAGTCTTCCAGCCTGCAGAGTGCAGAAGGTTTGCACATTGTGCCTGTAACTGCTCAAGGGGGTTCTGCTGTGGTCCAAAAACCAAACTGAGCTGTGAGAAGGATGAATTGATGCTGAAGCATTAAGAGAGTGAAACATCTTAACTGCCTTAATCACACTTGGAATCCGGTTCTGCTGGTTCTGGCTTAGAGAAGATGAGTGAAACCGTAACATACAGCCAGACTCCATCAGAGATGGTGTTCCAGTTTCCCTTCCTTTATGTTTTCAGTGGATTGAGTGTCCATGAGCTTTACTGTAAACTGGTTTATTATTGGTTTCTGGTAAAACAGAAACTAGGAGAACATCTAGCCAGGAACCAGGAGAATGATGGAGGAAGCTACAGAATGTCCCAGATGTTGTAAAACCTGTTTATCTCCGGCTGAAATGAAGGAAAATAATTTTCAGTCAGATGAAAATATTGATTTTTAACTATTGATCGTCCTTCACCTCTGCCTGCTTCCACTGGTAAATCAGTGAAAAAATCCAGACTTTCTCCATGTAGTGTTAACCTGCTTTAAAAGTTAGTTTCTTATTTCCTGTGGAGTTAACTTTAGGAAATAAAAGTTTCCTGTCTGACAGTTAAAAATAAAAGAGAAGATCCAGTGGACTGGTCAGAGATGGGCGGAGATGGGGACTGGACTTAGGTCACCAGTGGGATGAATTCATTACAGAGAATGAGATGATAGTTTCAGTGTCCGACCCAGGCCCAGACGGTCCGGCCCATTCATTCATTTCACCGGATGTTCTGTGTGTTTCTAACACCCTCCAGAGGAGCCATTACAGGAGTCCTTCACGTGCGTCTCAGTAGCGCCGTAGCGTAGACGTTTCGCTGTACGCAGGTTAGCTAAATAAAGTCCCATGCTTTCCAGCTGTGTGATTTATTTGGTGACGCTTGTTTAGTTCAGCAGTAAATGTTTTAGTTGGTAAACGGTTTCAGTAAAACGTTGATGGAAATATAGCGTTTCATTTTTCTTCCAGCAGCGGGACCAACAGCTCATTTTCTGTTTGCTTTGAACCTAAAGCAGGAAGACATGAACACCTGTTGCTATGGTTACCATTTATTTTCCTGCAGTCGTGCAGCCCTACATCTCAGCAGACATTTCAAAACTGTCAAAAAAATAAGGAAAGTGTTTATGTTTCTGTGGTTCTGCTGACTCCGCATCTGTTAGCACCGTTAGTCTGAGCTCCTCCAACCTTCAGCGTGTGATGAGTGGAGCTGGATGTTCTGAATGAAGGACTCCTCTGATGGCTCCATTACACCCAAACATGCCGTTTCTCTGACTCTGACCGGGTTGTTTATGACAGGATGCTGTCGGCTCCACCAATCAGCTGGCGTCTGCAGGGACCGGGGGTCCGGAGAACGGCCTGTTGCCCCCCCCACACAACACCTACGTCCACCAGGGAGAAAGAGCTCGAGCCATGTCTGCGTCTGGGAAGGTAACGCATGGTTTACATGTGAGCGAGGAGCCACGACTTCACCGAATAACTGCGCCTAATATCCGCCTGTGGGGAGAGATTTATAAAAAATATCCCAGGTTTTATGAGAAAAATGAAAAAAAAGTCAAAAGTTTTCTTTGAAGTTTAGGCACAAAAGATAATTCTGATGTTCCCAAAAATCAGTCAGAATATGTAATGATATGAAATAGTGATTAATGAATACCTGCAGTATGAATTCAACAATAAATAGTTACATCAGCATCGATCCAGTCTGCAGCTGCAATAAAACCCACATCCTCCACTAGAGGGCAGCAGAAGTCCAGAAGGGTTCTCCGTTTCTCCGGTCCCACTTTTTATTTCCCGTCATCTCTACTTCCCTCTCTGCCTTTGTCCCATCATTTTCCAAGTCCTCGTCCTCCATCTTCCCTTCAATCCATAGCTCGCTCGTTCATTCATTCATTCATTCATTCTTTCATTCTTTATTTTATGTTTAAAGAACTTTTTATGCACAAAGTGCTGCACTTCCGATAAAAGCAGGAGGCGACAGCACAGATGAATGAAGCTGAATAAGGTTGATCATAGAAAAGAGAAACTATGAGGAGGAAGCAGAGACAGACATAAATCTAAGCATTGATTCTAAAATCCTTATTAGTGTTAAAACTAACATCAAATACATAAAATAAATGCATAAAATAGAAAGTTTATTCAGTTCAATAAGATAACAAATTCTATTTAACATAAAGTCAAACTGTGCCATAAAACAGATCAAATTCACTAAAATAAGATTAAAGTAGGAGTAACTCATTTTAATGATTAAAACTCTTTCACCACCTGGTGATGGCAGAACTTTACCATCACCCCAGAACTCTTGGTCCTTTTGGATTTCAGCCAGCTCTGTGAATTTATGTTAGATGATCCGATGAACCTGGAAGTCTGGATCAGAGCCACTGAAAGAACCTGTTTTTATGTTTCAACCATCGGCTGGTTCTGTGATCAGACAAGTTCTAGCTTTAAAGCAGCTGAGGTTCTGCTCCTAAGGAACCCAGTTTACACGAAAGCCCGTTTGCTGTGTCCGTTCTTAAACCGCCTTCTTCTCCTGCAGTCCTCCTCTGCGCGGGATCAGCTGATGTTGGGTGGGTTAAATTCGGACGCCCCGACGAGCAGCAGGGAATCTCTGCACTGTTCGAGTGGCTACAGCACCCAGACCACCACCCCGTCCTGCTCAGAGGACACCATTCATACACACAGTGAGTTTCACATCCAGCTGCTGGGTCCAAATGTCTCAGCAATGTTAAAAACCAGCCTGAATTTAAACTGGACTTACTGCAGGAAGAGCAGAACCATTACTGGCTGCTCCTCCTGCATGAATCTATTGTTCTTCACCTGGTTGGGCTGCTATCGATACTATTATTAATTATTACTCATTTAGTTCATTTTTCTGAAATGTATCTAGCTAGAATTAGTTTTGTAAACACACATCAGGAATTCTGCAGGAGTGAGTTGGTTCTCCTGTTGGAAAACCCGATCACCTGATTTGATCCGGGTATTTCTGGAGCGGTAGTCGTGTCCTGATGAAGTGTCCAATCCAGCATCTGCTGTAGAAGCAGGACATTTCTGCAGCACAGTCAGCAGCTTAGTGCAGGGCTCCTCTGCAGGCTGGGAAACCTTGGAAAAAGATGTTGGTGTTTTCTGTGGAGATGAGAAGAAACATCATGAAGAAGGTTTGTCTCTAGTTTCTGTTTCCTAAAAGACAAATGAACTGGATAAAGACTGGTTCCCGCCATGGCGAGGTTCACCGCCACGGCTGCTTGCTGCCACACCACCAACATTTAAATACGTTGATCTTGTTCAGAAATTAAACTAAACTGTTTGTCCATCATGTTCAGTGACTGTTTCTGTGATTTTTGAGCAGCAATGTTATATTTTCACTAAAAACATCATCTGTTACTTTAATGACGTATGTCGTCAGAAATCAGCCCTGGCTTCCTGCTGGATTTCCACAACAACCAATAAAAACCTTTCAATTATTCCAAAGATCAGCTGAGAAATCAGGGAACCAGTCTGAAGCTGAGAGTGTTCACCTTCAGTACCGGTTCCTGTTCTATGGAGAAAGATCAGGGCAGATGGGTCAAACTCCTGCCTACAGGGGTCAGATTACCTGCTTCAGCACACCTGATTTAAAGAACCTGGTTAGATCCTGTGGAGGTATTTAAATCAGGTGTGTCAGTGTGGAGACACACCTGAAAGGTGGAGGAACGAGGCCCCTGAGGGCCAGGGTTTGACACCCCTGATCCAGAAACACAGTTTGAAAGCTTCTTCTGAACCTCCCAAGTCTCTCACTCTGCAGAAACCCAGGGCTGTTTAAAGCTGGCAGGTGTGTGAACGCACACACACCTGCTTAGAGCTCTGAAAGCTGCATCTCTTCTGGTTTCTCCTCTGTTTCTGCTTCTCCTGCTCCTGTCTGGTGTTTGTTGTCTTGGTTAAACTTCTTCCTTCTCTTCCAGCTGTAAGGAGAGACCCTCCTCCCTATGGTACGTCTCCGCCTGCCTCCTGTCTGTCTGTCCTCAGCTTCCTGCAGCATCCAGGGGGTTTATTGCATGCCTTCAGAGCTACTTTTCAGCCTTTTATGCTCAGCTTCTTTAAATCCTGTGGATATAAATGTGATCATTTCTGGTTCCACACCTTGTTGTTCGGTTTTTGTTTCTGCAGATAAAGAAGTCGTTCTTGTTGGATAATTATTAGAAACATCTGGTTGATTCTCAGAAACAATAAAAACCAACAAACTGATTGTTTTATTCTGCAGAAATTCTCCTCGTGTTTGACTTTTTAGTTTCACGTTGTTGCCATGAACTGATGCGTTTTTCTGGAGAATTATGGTGTATATTTGTTGTTAGTTGAACAGTGAATGGGGTGCATGGTCCCATTTCCTTAGCAGGTTAGGGTCACCATCTGCAAACTGACCAAACTAAACCCTCTGTTCTTCTTCTTTTCAGCCGACTACGAGTCCATCTCTCTTCACGGAGACACCATCTCCTTTCATCAGCTGTCTCACGGCAACAGCCAGTCCGACTTTGACAAGTCGTCGACCATCCCGAGGAATTCCGACCTCAGATTCCAGTATAAGGAGTTCGCTCAGTCCAAACGCCCGATGTCCACCATCAGCCTGCTGGCCGAAGGCGAACTGAGCAGCAGCTCCGGTTGGCAGCTCTCTTCCCACACGGCGACCATCAGACGCAAACCTTCATCCAAGTCGACGTATCGCAGAGGCACCATCAGCGGAGGCATTCCCATTCCCATCAGCACCCCACAGGTTCCCCTCAAAGCTGTCGGAGGAAACGGCAACAGTGACGAGAATGTTTTCAAGGTGCCCCCTCCTGGAGGAGTGGGTGGATTGGGTCACAACAGGCTCTGCACCTCAACTCAGAGTCTGAGCTCCTTACCTTCCTCTTCCTCCCCGTACTACCAGTTCATCCCAGGACAGATGCCCATTCCGGTGCCTGTGCCCACTGTACCCCCTGTGCCACCAGAGGGCGGCAACATCAAACAGCAGCAACAGCGACAGCACCTGCAACAGCTGCAGCAACAGCAGCAAATCAGCCAGCAGCTCAACCACCAGCAGCAGCGAGGTCAGCTGCAGCAACATCAGCAACAGTTTCAGCAACCGCAGCAACATCAGCTCCAGCAACTGTTTCAGCAACCGCAGCAAGATGCTCAGCAACATCAGCTCCAGCAACTGTTTCAGCAACCGCAGCAAGATGCTCAGCAACATCAGCTCCAGCAGCAGGTTCAGCAACCGCAGCAACATGCTCAGCAACATCAGCTCCAGCAGCAGGTTCAGCAACCGCAGCAACATGCTCAGCAACATCAGCCCCAGCAGCAGGTTCAGCAACCGCAGCAACATGCTCAGCAACATCAGCTCCAGCAGCAGGTTCAGCAACCGCAGCAACATGCTCAGCAACATCAGCTCCAGCAGCAGGTTCAGCAACCGCAGCAACATGCTCAGCAACATCAGCTCCAGCAGCAGGTTCAGCAACCGCAACGTCAGCTGGAACAGCAAAATCTGCATGTTCACTTTCAGCAGCAGCAACTCATGCAGCAACAGCTGCAGCAGCAGCTCCACATGCAGCAGCAACAGCGGCAACATCAGCAACATTTTCAGCCTCCCCAGCAGCTGCAGGAGCATCTGCATCTCCAGGCTCAGTGGAATCAGTTTGGACCACCTGCTGCAGGTCAGAAGCAGATGATGTTGCAGCAGCAGCACCAGGCTCAGCTCCAGGCTACTGCTGCTGCCCAGGTCCAGCCCAACAACCTGGAACCCAGACTCAACCATCAGTCCCTGAATGATTCCTCCAGCCAGGATCAGAACCCTGAGCAGCCGGGCCAGGAGGGTGGAGGAGTAGACATGCTGACGCTCATCAGGAAAGTAAAGCTGAAACAGAGCGTCACCAACGACCGCTCTGCTCCCCTCCTGCCGCCTCCAGTTAATCACAACTGAGACCAAACAGCAGAGTGGTGACCTCCTCCTCCTCCTCCTCCTCCTCCTCCTCCTCCTCCCTCCTCCTCCTCCTCCTCCTCTGATGGCGGATAAATGTTTACAGGCGTTTCGGTACCGGGTGCAGAGACACAAAACTTTACTGTTTATTTTGAAACATCTGCTTCCTTTAGGACGTTCTGCTTCTGTTTTCAGGCTTTTTGTTCTGTTTGAATTTTTCATATCTGAGTCTGAATTTTACAGCCGCTCCTCGTCAGATAATCAGGATCAGGAAGCTGTTTGGGTCTCAGTTTCTCGTTGGTCCGCGGTGCGTCTGATTATTTCTGCCTGTAGACCTCCAGGGGGGTGAAGTTTCATGGTGGATCCATGCTTTGAATGTGTTTTAATTTACAGGCTGTGGATCCTTGTTGGATTTGGAGAAGTGAGCTTTCAGGTGGTACTAGATCATCTCAGAAAGTTAGACACTGATTCTGAGAGATAACCTGGACCCAGTCTGTGGATCAAAACCAGCATCTGAGGAGGCCTATCTTGGAAGGTCGCTGATGGGGTCACAGGTTGGGTCCCCGTGTCTCTCAGGGGAACGCAGAATGATGAGAACCAGTGAAGCAGCCTCCAGCCGGAGACACCAGAGATGTTTAGGACCAGGGAGAAGAATCCTGAGTGCTGCTGTGAACATAGCTGGCTATGATGAGCAGCTTCAACAATCAGCTAATTTAGCTCGTATTCCTCAGAATAATAAACCTCACACAGGATTCTTCTAGATCTTTTAGAGAAATATTTGTCTTCTTCTGTTAAATTAAGATCATTATTTTCCAAAGGAAGCTTCTCATTCACCAAAAACACGATTTCTTTTTCTTCATGTTTAAATTAATCCTAAAACACTTTGATTAGATGTTTTCTTTATGGCCTAAAATCTCATTAGAAACGTCAGAAAACGTTTTTCACTTTTACTTCTTAAAATCTTGTTAATTTTCCCTGAATTTCTCTGCTCAACAGAACCGCTGGACTCCGATGGTTCTTTAATGTCGCTTTAATTGTTTTTGAGCACAAAACTCATTCAACCGTCTTCCTGACATTAAACTCAGTGTGGTTATTTAAAGCCATCAGAACCTGATGTGACTGCTGAGTCCAGCTTAAATATTTTAATATTTTTCATCCATGTTTGTTTCATAAACTGGAGCTGCAGCATTTCAATCTCAGGCATCCAAAAACACAATAAATGAAAACCTGAAACACTTTTAGCTTATTTATTTCAACAGGTTCTGAAGCCTCCACTGAGCCTCGTTCAGCTCCTTGTTGTTGGGTTGCATCCTTAAATTAAACGCTTTATCCACAGAGTTAGTTTGGGCTGAAATAGCTGGTTCTATTTTAGATCCTGGCCCAGTTCCATAAAATAAGAGGATTACATTTTTGCAGATTTAAACTTTTTTTCTCCGTGTTTTTGTCTGCCTTCAGGGACACGTCTTCAGAAATCAGCCGTTTGAATCAGTGGCGCTGATCCGTAAAGACGTTAAACGGCTCCTCTGACCTTTAGTTGATCATGTTTTTCACTGTAAAATAACCAGATTTGTTCAAATTGGTTCAAAATGTTCAAGTAAAAAAGAGAAAATGTCCTGTTTTAGGAGCTGTTTTTATTTCTAATCGTTTTGAAGTGAATACATTTTGTATTTTCTGTGCAGGTCTTGATGTCATGAAACCTTTCTGGCAGCTGCATGCTGGGAGATGTAGTTCAGTCTGATCAGCAGCTTCTTCATTTTGTTGCTTTTTATTTCGGCACATCTCAGAACGTTTCTCATCTCCTGGTTGGATGTTTGGACCCGACACATGGGTTGCTTATGTAAATATTAGAACTTCTGTTTCTGGATGAGATGTTTCTAGAAAAATGTCTCGTTTTGGGTTGTTTGTTGATCTGATGATGCGATCGCAGCGCCGTCACTCCGATTTAAGGAGGAAACCAGGTGAACTTTCTGATGTCTGTGGATCTGAAGCCTGACTGGATTATTGGACAGAACAGACTAATGACCTGAACCAGCAGAATGTGGACCTGTTTGGTTTTGCCTTGTAGGTCCACTGTGGGATCAAGAACAATAATAATAATGAGAAAGATGACAGTTGACTCTTGTGTCTTTTTTTTTTTACTGAAAAAAGCTCATTTTTCCTGTTTGATCCGTTCCTCCTAAAGCTGTGATTTACTGGATTTCCTCTTCTTCAGCCAGAACTTCTGGAGCATTTGATTTGGATAAGGCTGCAATAACATCTAGGCTTTACTGTTTAACTGGAGAAAGAAGGACCAGACACAAACATTTTATCAGAACCAGCCTGTTATTGCAGGTCTTCTTCGGTTTCTTTTGGCTAGAAAACATTTCGTCCAACTTTTATCTAGAGGCTCAAACGTCTCATAATTTGGTCCTAATTTTGAGTCCGTTTGTTGGGGTTGTTCTGACCCTACCCAGCAGAAGAACCCTGGATCTAAAACTAAATGTTGAAAGTTCTTCTTTAAAACTCTTTATGAAGAGAAAAAGGTGAAGTGATCTCTGGACCATTTAACAAAACCAGAACTTTATGCCAGAGACACAAACGCTGTAAAAGCAGAAAACTCCAGTTTCTAGTGAACTCTGATGTTTGCAATCTAACAAGTGACCAGTGAGGGCGCTATTCAGCAGCCTTCAGTCCAAACAAAGTCTCTGTTCCAGTTCCTCAAGAACAAGAACTAGTTCTTACCTCAGTTCGGCCAGTTAAAATGACTTGATTCATGTTCATAGTTCACCCCATACCATAATATCATTAACAAATTAGCATATGGATTAATCCCATTGGCTAATATCTGTTTTATTAACTATTTCATTATGGCTCAATTCACATATTTCAATAGTTTTATCAGCAGAAATTATTTTTACCGAAAAGCGTTCATTTAGGGAACGTTTGTAGCTGTGGTCACTCTTAACCCTCCTGGTGATACTGAAAAACTACCACATGCTGAAAGTTGAAGTTGTCTTGGAAAAGCAGCACATTTTTCTAAAAACTCTGCAATCATGAAATCAAAATAAATTCAGGTCACCTGCATTTAATTCTTGTCATTAGCTGCAGGATGGTTGGAGAGAGACGTTCAAAGCTGCAGCTTCTCTGCGCTCCCTCCCCTGTCCATCAACACCAAACCCTGATGGTTTTAAGGACTGGAGCTGAAACCTTCAGTTAACATCTGGATGTAGAAAATGTAAAATCTGTTAGAAAAATGTTGCTTGAAGATTTCGAAAAGTTGTTAAAACCTGTGTGAAGGTGGAAAACCGCTGCTGGACGAGATTGAAAGTGATGCCAATGTCTTCCTCAGAAAGTCATTGTCCTCGCAGAACTACTGAGACGGTTCTGCCAGGATGAACTTAGCAGAGCTGTCTGAACCTTCTCCCACATCCTGTCCTTGTGCCTGATCATTACTCCACGCTGGGCAGCGAGAGCTCCAACCCTGAGGAGACTGGCCTGAAGAACAATCTCTGGCAGACGAGAGAGAGGGAAAATCACGCTGATCTCCATCATCAGTTAATCGTTAGTGTTTCCAGTGAACAGCTCACCTGCAGCTCACCTTGTTGGAGCTAAAACACCATTTTCTGGCTGCCAAACTGCGTGACCATGGAGATTCAGCCAAAGAAACGGGAACAAGTTGTGTTTCTGTCAGGCTGGAGGTAAAAATCAGTCGGTATCGACACATCAGTTCATCCCTTGAGTTTAGGGTCCGTTTTCTGTCTGTATGAGTCTAATATTCCTTCATAAATGAATAAAAAAGCAGCAACAGTCCAAAGAAAAAGAGACTTTCAGAAAGCACAGAATTACTGATGATAAAGACACTCAACAGATTAGAAGGTCTGTCATGAGGTGATGAGGGATGAATTCAGGTTTGTACTGAAATCTGTAAAAATCCCAACGTGTTAAACTAGTGAGATGTTTGCTGTGATCAAAGGTCACATTGGGTCTGTTTTTATTGTCGCCGCTGGTGGAGATCAAACCACTGATTCAGCTTTGATCACAGCGTCTATGACTCATTTTTAAATCATTTTCCATCTTTCCTCGAGCTCTGACTCAGCTGATGCTGAGAGGCAGCAGGTGTGACGCCACATCTGAAATTACACAAGTATTTCTGTTAAGTGAGGACAAACGATACCGACCCGGGTGGACCTGCTGATCTTAGACTAATACTCATACTAAGAGTTGGACAATGAGTTCTTTTGTTACTGTTCTGGTTCGCTGTCAACAATAGATGATCCAATTGTTCCAGTGAAACTGGATCCTGTCTGAGGGTTTTAAATGAAGAACAAACTAAGCTGATGTTTTCAGGAGGCGAATCACCACCTTATTATTCCTACAATAAAACTGTTGGGGCAGAAACTGAGATGTTCACTTCTTCTGAGTACCTTGGTGTGATCATAGATGATAAACTTTATTTCAAGGAGCACATTAACAGTTAAAATCTAAGCTGAGTTGTACAGAAACAAGACCCGTTCCTCCACCTCAGCAACATTTCTTCAAGCTCTTCTGGATTCTGGTGACTCCATGAACTCCCCTGACCAAAACCTCAAGAAACTGGACTCATTGTGTGCTGGTTGTGGATGTTGGGTTCATCATTGTCATCTGAGTGGAGATGCTGGTCGTCCTTCCCTTTCTGTTCCCAGAGAGACACACAAGCTCCTTTTAGTGTTTATACTGGGACTACTTCCGCCTTACCGACTGCCTTATGACCAGGCCCACACCCTGTTTGGACCACGCTCCCAGGCTTTTCATCAGAGTTAGAACCAAACCGGGTAAGAGAGCATTTAAAGAGTCCAAAATGACGGAGTTGATGACACTAGAGCTAAAAGCACCATGAGGAGAGCTTTATTAACTGCAACTGCTTTGTTGATATTGTAGAGGCTGCTGCTGTCTTGCCAGGTTGGAAAAGAGATTTGAAATCTGTGAGGTTTTATCTGGATAAATAAAGGTTTATTATTATTTCTGGATGGATCTGTTTCTAACTTGGAATTATGTTTCTAAGTTGGGATCCTGTGTTTTGGGCCAGGATCATGTTTATGGGTTGTATGAGGTCAGTGGAACAGCCTTTCCTCACATGTTTGGGGTCCTCATGTGACTCATGCTGATATGAAGATGACTCAGACCGACCTTCACTGCTCAGTGACTCAATCAGCTGCATCACAGTGACTTTGCACAAATATCTGTGTTGCACTCATGTTGCACCAGCCGCAGTTCCACTCTGCACCATCAGGGGGCACAACTGACCGTCTGCTGGTGTGTCTCACCTTTCTAGTCTGATGCAGTCCTGGGAAGCTCAAACTTTTCTCTGTTTACAACATTTTAAATCATCTGCAACAACCAAGAACAACTGGAGCTGAAGTCCAGTTATTCTTGTTGTTGAACCTTTTCAGATCTACCATGACCTGGATGACCAACAGTCTTCACCAGCATCGTCTACTGTTGTAGAAGAAACATGTTAATTCACATTTATAAATATAACAAATTAAACTAATTCATGTTCCAAAACTGGTTTGTCTAAAATACATATTTCTAATAACATTGGATTTCTTTATGGTCCTGTCTAAAAATAAAAAAGCCTTAAATTGTCCCTTTTTTCTCTTCAAGGAGGCAGATTTTTCTGAAATGGTCCATTGCTCTCTTGGGAACCTGAAGGTTTTTGAGTTTTTCTCATTTCAGACTTTGTACCTGAACATTTTCACAGGATCTTGTTCTGGATCTTTAGCAGCAGCCTGTCACAAACAGAACAGATGTCTCCATTTCTTTAGTTTAATCTGAGATAAATCCCTAAAGATCATTCCTGAAGAACCAGTTGAAGGCTTTCAGGTCCTGCTTCAGGACAGATGTTTCTCATGCTGAGGAGACATGCCCTTTGACCCCGATGCTTTTTGTTTTATCCCAGATTTTCTTATATTAAGCCGTCACGGTCAGGAACATGGACTAAAATGGAAGAAGCGAGGAAGCTGTTTCAGTCCAAAGAAAAACTTCAGGAAATGTGGAGACCTTTTATTAATTACTCCTACTTTCCTGTAGAGACCGCATACCTGAATTCTGCTCCAAGTTTGCGCATCATATTATTTTTGTGAACTCTCAGACTCTATAAAAGCAGCAGCAGAACTCTTTCATGTGAACTTTCAGACTAACTGACAGATACAGGTTTACTCTATCATAAAGAATGAGAAAACGAGACATTTGTTCAGGTGCGTGGCCTCCCCCTCGGGTTCAGGTGTGTGTTTCACTGGATCCTCCTAACCTTCATCCATGCAACATTTCAGACAAATTGTTACTGTTTTCAGAAAGAACCATGAACTCCGGTCAGCATCATTTCACTGCTGTTAGAACCAGGAAACGTTCCAGACATCAATGGGATGTTCATGTTTCTGGTGGGGAACATGTGATCCTAGAAGCTAAAATAAAAACAGAACAACTTCTGGTTTTTCTGAGAATATCTTGTTCCCATGTTCTGAGAGTTTTCTAGTTGTTATCTTATGTTTCATGGTGTTGTAAGTTTTCATCTTCAAACTGGTCACTCTGGCCCATTAGGAGGATTATTTTGTTATTTTGTCCATTAACTACTTTGGAAGAGATTAATGAGAGATTGCGGACTATTTCAGAAATGGTACAGCCTGGGTCTTCTGGCAGTGGACACATGCAGCACAGCAGACACTTGTGGTGATGTACAGGTCCTTCTCAAAATATTAGCATATTGTGATGAAGTTCATTATTTTCCATAATGTCATGATGAAAATTTAACATTCATATATTTTAGATTCATTGCACACTAACTGAAATATTTCAGGTCTTTTATTGTCTTAATACGGATGATTTTGGCATACAGCTCATGAAAACCCAAAATTTCTATCTCACAAAATTAGCATATTTCATCCGACCAATAAAAGAAAAGTGTTTTTAATACAAAAAACGTCAACCTTCAAATAATCATGTATAGTTATGCACTCAATACTTGGTCGGGAATCCTTTTGCAGAAATGACTGCTTCAATGCGGCGTGGCATGGAGACAATCAGCCTGTGGCACTGCTGAGGTCTTATGGAGGCCCAGGATGCTTCGATAGCGGCCTTTAGCTCATCCAGAGTGTTGGGTCTTGAGTCTCTCAACGTTCTCTTCACAATATCCCACAGATTCTCTATGGGGTTCAGGTCAGGAGAGTTGGCAGGCCAATTGAGCACAGTGATACCATGGTCAGTAAACCATTTACCAGTGGTTTTGGCACTGTGAGCAGGTGCCAGGTCGTGCTGAAAAATGAAATCTTCATCTCCATAAAGCTTTTCAGCAGATGGAAGCATGAAGTGCTCCAAAATCTCCTGATAGCTAGCTGCATTGACCCTGCCCTTGATAAAACACAGTGGACCAACACCAGCAGCTGACACGGCAACCAGACCATCACTGACTGTGGGTACTTGACACTGGACTTCTGGCATTTTGGCATTTCCTTCTCCCCAGTCTTCCTCCAGACTCTGGCACCTTGATTTCCGAATGACATGCAGAATTTGCTTTCATCCGAAAAAAGTACTTTGGACCACTGAGCAACAGTCCAGTGTTGCTTCTCTGTAGCCCAGGTCAGGTGCTTCTGCCGCTGTTTCTGGTTCAAAAGTGGCTTGACCTGGGGAATGCAGCACCTGCAGCCCATTTCCTGCACACGCCTGTGCACGGTGGCTCTGGATGTTTCTACTCCAGACTCAGTCCACTGCTTCCGCAGGTCCCCCAAGGTCTGGAATTGGCCCTTCTCCACAATCTTCCTCAGGGTCCGGTCACCTCTTCTCGTTGTGCAGCGTTTTCTGCCACACTTTTTCCTTCCCACAGACTTCCCACTGAGGTGCCTTGATACAGCACTCTGGGAACAGCCTATTCATTCAGAAATGTCTTTCTGTGTCTTACCCTCTTGCTTGAGTGTGTCAATAGTGGCCTTCTGGACAGCAGTCAGGTCGGCAGTCTTACCCATGATTGGGGTTTTGAGTGATGAACCAGGCTGGGAGTTTTAAAGGCCTCAGGAATCTTTTGCAGGTGTTTAGAGTTAACTCGTTGTTCAGATGATTAGGTTCATAGCTCGTTTAGAGACCCTTTTAATGATATGCTAATTTTGTGAGATAGGAATTTTGGGTTTTCATGAGCTGTATGCCAAAATCATCCGTATTAAGACAATAAAAGACCTGAAATATTTCAGTTAGTGTGCAATGAATCTAAAATATATGAATGTTAAATTTTCATCATGACATTATGGAAAATAATGAACTTTATCACAATATGCTAATATTTTGAGAAGGACCTGTATGAGTTAAAGTCCAGGGGATTATTGCAACTGGCATTTGGTGTTTCCAGAGGCTGACATCACCATCCCATATCACATCAAGTCCTGAATCATCTCCTTCACGAAGATAACATAAAATGAAAAAGGGTGTGGAGAGATTTTATGCTCCTTTAACTGCTGCATTTCCCCCATAAAACACTGAAGAGCAAACATGGAGCCTGAGAGCTGGGATCAGCCAGCACCATGTGCACCACCTGCTTGTTATCTCAGACCAAACAGCGGCAGAAGAAAGGACCCAGGAGGCTGCAGATAACAAGAAATAAAACAACAGCTTTAAACACGCCAACCTTTCTTCTCTTTTACTAGAAAGACAAAGTCTGTTCATGATCAGAAAGCTTTGGTTCTCCAGGATCCTGGTGTGTAAGGATTGTTTGTGTAAAAGGTTTCTGATTCAGTTTGAATCCAAGTCCAGTTTATTTAAAAGGCACATTTAAAAAAAAAGACTGCTGAAGGATAAAACCGAAACAAAACAGAAAAGAGGTCATGTCAGGTAACACCGGGCCAGACACCGTTGAGAAAAGATGTTTATAAACCGGAAGTAAAGATTCCTGCTAAATATTTAAAAGGAAAGGATTCCAAAGTTTGGGAGCCACAACTGAAAAAGCTCAATCTTCTCTAAGTTTTCACCTAGATTTTGGGACAAAATCAGAGAGGTATTGAGGAGCAAGATCTTTAAGACCTTTATAAGCCAACATTAAGATTTTAAAATGAATTCTGTGATGAACCAGACGCCTGCATGAAGTGGATGGCAATAGAGACAGTTGGAGATAAAGACATATTATTGTCTCCAATTCATGACTCGATGAAAACAATTTTTGTTTTTTGCCTGAAAAACAATGTTGATCTTTTAATTAGTCCATAAATTCCCCCATGTTTGTTACATGATGACTCGAGGCAACCCAAAATGAGTGAGGTACTATTGGGCCAGAACAAAATAACCCCTGATTTGCTTTCACTGAAGCGATCCAAACCTTGAAGACGATTGAATAGTGGTTGGATGGAGTCTGGATCATCTGGAAGGAGAGGCAGGTAAATCTGGCAGACATGCGTGCTCTGGTCATTGCCAGCAGCCTCTTTATAAGCTCTCTGTGGGGATGCACTGAAACCAGAGTACACATATTTTCTTTTATGAAGACATAAAAATGGCTACAATTTATGTCCAATTTTTACAGAAGTAATAAATGTCCAACTTTCATCTCAGTCCAACAGGTTTTACTCATTAACCCGAACCAGAACCTTCAAAACCGAAAGTTTACCTAATTAAAAAGTCGAATTAGTCCCTCTGACGATAACAAACCCAGCAACGTCAATGAATTCGACTTGGACAGATGTTCATGAGGGAAACAGAGGAGACTACAGGACAGATGTTCATGAGGGAAACAGAGGAGACTACAGGACAGATGTTCATGAGGGAAACAGAGGAGACTACAGGACAGATGTTCATGAGGGAAACAGAGGAGACTACAGGACAGATGTTCATGAGGGAAACAGAGGAGACTACAGGACAGATGTTCATGAGGGAAACAGTGGAGACTATAGGACAGATGTTCATGAGGGAAACAGAGGAGACTACATGACAGATGTTCATGAGGGAAACAGAGGAGACTACAGGACAGATGTTCATGAGGGAAACAGAGGAGACTACAGGACAGATGTTCATGAGGGAAACAGAGGAGACTACAGGACAGATGTTCATGAGGGAAACAGAGGAGACTACAGGACAGATGTTCATGAGGGAAACAGAGGAGACTACAGGACAGATGTTCATGAGGGAAACAGAGGAGACTACAGGACAGATGTTCACGAGGGAAACAGAGGAGACTACAGGACAGATGTTCATGAGGGAAACAGAGGAGACTACAGGACAGATGTTCATGAGGGAAACAGAGGAGACTACAGGACAGATGTTCATGAGGGAAACAGAGGAGACTACAGGACAGATGTTCATGAGGAAAACAGAGGAGACTATAGGACAGATGTTCATGAGGGAAACAGAGGAGACTACATGACAGATGTTCATGAGAGAAACACAGGAGACTACAGGACAGATGTTCATGAGGGAAACAGAGGAGACTACTGGACAGATGTTCATGAGGGAAACAGAGGAGACTACTGGACAGATGTTCATGAGGGAAACAGAGGAGACTACATGACAGATGTTCATGAGAGAAACACAGGAGACTACAGGACAGATGTTCATGAGGGAAACAGAGGAGACTACTGGACAGATGTTCATGAGGGAAACAGAGGAGACTACAGGACAGATGTTCATGAGGGAAACAGAGGAGACTACTGGACAGATGTTCATTAGGGAAACAGAGGAGACTACAGGACAGATGTTCATGAGGGAAACAGAGGAGACTACAGGACAGATGTTCATGAGGGAAACAGAGGAGACTACAGGACAGATGTTCATGAGGGAAACAGAGGAGACTACTGGACAGATGTTCATGAGGGAAACAGGAGACTACAGGACAGATGTTCATGAGGGAAACAGAGGAGACTACAGGACAGATGTTCATGAGGGAAACAGAGGAGACTACAGGACAGATGTTCATGAGGGAAACAGAGGAGACTACAGGACAGATGTTCATGAGGGAAACAGAGGAGACTACATGACAGATGTTCATGAGGGAAACACAGGAGACTACTGGACAGATGTTCATTAGGGAAACAGAGGAGACTACAGGACAGATGTTCATGAGGGAAACAGAGGAGACTACAGGACAGATGTTCATGAGGGAAACAGAGGAGACTACAGGACAGATGTTCACGAGGGAAACAGAGGAGACTACAGGACAGATGTTCATGAGGGAAACAGAAGAGACTACAGGACAGATGTTCATGAGGGAAACAGAGGAGACTACAGGACAGATGTTCATGAGGGAAACAGAGGAGACTACTGGACAGATGTTCACGAGGGAAACAGAGGAGACTACTGGACAGATGTTCACGAGGGAAACAGGAGACTACTGGACAGATGTTTACGAGGGAAACACAGGAGACTACTGGACAGATGTTCATGAGGGAAACAGAGGAGACTACAGGACAGATGTTCATGAGGGAAACAGAGGAGACTACTGGACAGATGTTCATGAGGGAAACAGAGGAGACTAGAGGACAGATGTTCATGAGGGAAACAGAGGAGACTACTGGACAGATGTTCACGAGGGAAACAGGAGACTACTGGACAGATGTTCACGAGGGAAACAGGAGACTACTGGACAGATGTTCACGAGGGAAACAGAGGAGACTACAGGACAGATGTTCATGAGGGGAACAGGAGACTACTGGACAGATGTTCACGAGGGAAACAGAGGAGACTACTGGACAGATGTTCACGAGGGAAACAGGAGACTACTGGACAGATGTTTACGAGGGAAACACAGGAGACTACTGGACAGATGTTCATGAGGGAAACAGAGGAGACTACATGACAGATGTTCATGAGGGAAACACAGGAGACTACTGGACAGATGTTCATTAGGGAAACAGAGGAGACTACAGGACAGATGTTCATGAGGGGAACAGGAGACTACTGGACAGATGTTCACGAGGGAAACAGAGGAGACTACTGGACAGATGTTCACGAGGGAAACAGGAGACTACTGGACAGATGTTTACGAGGGAAACACAGGAGACTACTGGACAGATGTTCATGAGGGAAACAGAGGAGACTACAGGACAGATGTTCATGAGGGAAACAGAGGAGACTACTGGACAGATGTTCACGAGGGAAACAGAGGAGACTACTGGACAGATGTTCACGAGGGAAACAGAGGAGACTACTGGACAGATGTTCACGAGGGAAACAGAGGAGACTACAGGACAGATGTCCATGAGGGAAACAGAGGAGACTACTGGACAGATGTTCACGAGGGAAACAGGAGACTACTGGACAGATGTTCATGAGGGAAACAGAGGAGACTACAGGACAGATGTTCATGAGGGAAACAGAGGAGACTACATGACAGATGTTCACGAGGGAAACAGAGGAGACTACAGGACAGATGTTCATGAGGGAAACAGAGGAGACTACTGGACAGATGTTCACGAGGGAAACAGAGGAGACTACAGGACAGATGTTCATTAGGGAAACAGAGGAGACTACATGACAGATGTTCACGAGGGAAACAGAGGAGACTACAGGACAGATGTTCATGAGGGAAACAGAGGAGACTACTGGACAGATGTTCACGAGGGAAACAGAGGAGACTACTGGACAGATGTTCATGAGGGAAACAGAGGAGACTACAGGACAGATGTTCACGAGGGAAACAGAGGAGACTACAGGACAGATGTTCACGAGGGAAACAGAGGAGACTACTGGACAGATGTTCACGAGGGAAACAGAGGAGACTACAGGACAGATGTTCATTAGGGAAACAGAGGAGACTACATGACAGATGTTCACGAGGGAAACAGAGGAGACTACAGGACAGATGTTCATGAGGGAAACAGAGGAGACTACTGGACAGATGTTCACGAGGGAAACAGAGGAGACTACTGGACAGATGTTCACGAGGGAAACAGAGGAGACTACAGGACAGATGTCCATGAGGGAAACAGAGGAGACTACTGGACAGATGTTCACGAGGGAAACAGGAGACTACTGGACAGATGTTCATGAGGGAAACAGAGGAGACTACAGGACAGATGTTCATGAGGGAAACAGAGGAGACTACAGGACAGATGTTCATGAGGGAAACACAGGAGACTACAGGACAGATGTTCATGAGGGAAACAGAGGAGACTAGAGGACAGATGTTCATGAGGGAAACAGAGGAGACTACTGGACAGATGTTCATGAGGGAAACAGAGGAGACTACAGGACAGATGTTCATGAGGGAAACAGAGGAGACTACAGGACAGATGTTCATGAGGGAAACAGAGGAGACTACAGGACAGATGTTCATGAGGGAAACAGAGGAGACTAGAGGACAGATGTTCATGAGGGAAACAGAGGAGACTACTGGACAGATGTTCATGAGGGAAACAGAGGAGACTACTGGACAGATGTTCATGAGGGAAACAGAGGAGACTACAGGACAGATGTTCATGAGGGAAACACAGGAGACTACAGGACAGATGTTCATGAGGGAAACAGAGGAGACTAGAGGACAGATGTTCATGAGGGAAACAGAGGAGACTACTGGACAGATGTTCATGAGGGAAACAGAGGAGACTACAGGACAGATGTTCATGAGGGAAACACAGGAGACTACAGGACAGATGTTCATGAGGGAAACAGAGGAGACTACTGGACAGATGTTCATGAGGGAAACAGAGGAGACTACTGGACAGATGTTCATGAGGGAAACAGAGGAGACTACAGGACAGATGTTCATGAGGGAAACAGAGGAGACTACAGGACAGATGTTCATGAGGGAAACAGAGGAGACTACAGGACAGATGTTCATGAGGGAAACAGAGGAGACTACAGGACAGATGTTCATGAGGGAAACAGAGGAGACTACAGGACAGATGTTCATGAGGGAAACAGAGGAGACTACAGGACAGATGTTCATGAGGGAAACACAGGAGACTACAGGACAGATGTTCATGAGGGAAACAGAGGAGACTAGAGGACAGATGTTCATGAGGGAAACAGAGGAGACTACTGGACAGATGTTCATGAGGGAAACAGAGGAGACTACA
Organism: Girardinichthys multiradiatus; assembly: GCF_021462225.1. Classification (NCBI taxonomy): domain Eukaryota; kingdom Metazoa; phylum Chordata; class Actinopteri; order Cyprinodontiformes; family Goodeidae; genus Girardinichthys; species Girardinichthys multiradiatus. Next base: position 3,787,610 of record NC_061812.1, on the reverse strand, counting down.
GGACAGATGTTCATGAGGGAAACAGAGGAGACTACAGGACAGATGTTCATGAGGGAAACAGAGGAGACTAGAGGACAGATGTTCATGAGGGAAACAGAGGAGACTACTGGACAGATGTTCATGAGGGAAACAGAGGAGACTACTGGACAGATGTTCATGAGGGAAACAGAGGAGACTACAGGACAGATGTTCATGAGGGAAACACAGGAGACTACAGGACAGATGTTCATGAGGGAAACAGAGGAGACTAGAGGACAGATGTTCATGAGGGAAACAGAGGAGACTACTGGACAGATGTTCATGAGGGAAACAGAGGAGACTACAGGACAGATGTTCATGAGGGAAACACAGGAGACTACAGGACAGATGTTCATGAGGGAAACAGAGGAGACTAGAGGACAGATGTTCATGAGGGAAACAGAGGAGACTACTGGACAGATGTTCATGAGGGAAACAGAGGAGACTACAGGACAGATGTTCATGAGGGAAACAGAGGAGACTACAGGACAGATGTTCATGAGGGAAACAGAGGAGACTACAGGACAGATGTTCATGAGGGAAACAGAGGAGACTAGAGGACAGATGTTCATGAGGGAAACAGAGGAGACTACTGGACAGATGTTCATGAGGGAAACAGAGGAGACTACTGGACAGATGTTCATGAGGGAAACAGGAGACTACTGGACAGATGTTCATGAGGGAAACAGAGGAGACTACAGGACAGATGTTCATGAGGGAAACAGAGGAGACTACAGGACAGATGTTCATGAGGGAAACAGAGGAGACTACAGGACAGATGTTCATGAGGGAAACAGAGGAGACTACAGGACAGATGTTCATGAGGGAAACAGAGGAGACTACTGGACAGATGTTCATGAGGGAAACAGAGGAGACTACAGGACAGATGTTCATGAGGGAAACAGAGGAGACTACAGGACAGATGTTCATGAGGGAAACAGAGGAGACTACAGGACAGATGTTCATGAGGGAAACAGAGGAGACTACAGGACAGATGTTCATGAGGGAAACAGAGGAGACTAGAGGACAGATGTTCATGAGGGAAACAGAGGAGACTACTGGACAGATGTTCATGAGGGAAACAGAGGAGACTACTGGACAGATGTTCACGAGGGAAACAGAGGAGACTACAGGACAGATGTTCATGAGGGAAACAGAGGAGACTACAGGACAGATGTTCATGAGGGAAACAGAGGAGACTACAGGACAGATGTTCATGAGGGAAAAAGAGGAGACTACTGGACAGATGTTCATGAGGGAAACAGAGGAGACTACTGGACAGATGTTCACGAGGGAAACAGAAGAGACTACAGGACAGATGTTCATGAGGGAAACAGAGGAGACTACAGGACAGATGTTCATGAGGGAAACAGAGGAGACTACTGGACAGATGTTCACGAGGGAAACAGAGGAGACTACAGGACAGATGTCCATGAGGGAAACAGAGGAGACTACTGGACAGATGTTCACGAGGGAAACAGGAGACTACTGGACAGATGTTCATGAGGGAAACAGAGGAGACTACAGGACAGATGTTCATGAGGGAAACAGAGGAGACTACTGGACAGATGTTCACGAGGGAAACAGGAGACTACTGGACAGATGTTCATGAGGGAAACAGAGGAGACTACAGGACAGATGTTCATGAGGGAAACACAGGAGACTACTGGACAGATGTTCATGAGGGAAACAGAGGAGACTACAGGACAGATGTTCATGAGGAAAACAGAGGAGACTACTGGACAGATGTTCATGAGGGAAACAGAGGAGACTACTGGACAGATGTTCACGAGGGATACAGAGGAGACTACAGGACAGATGTTCATGAGGGAAACAGAGGAGACTACTGGACAGATGTTCATGAGGGAAACAGAGGAGACTACAGGACAGATGTTCATGAGGGAAACAGAGGAGACTACAGGACAGATGTTCATGAGGGAAACAGAGGAGACTACAGGACAGATGTTCATGAGGGAAACAGAGGAGACTACTGGATAGATGTTCATGAGGGAAACAGAGGAGACTACTGGACAGATGTTCACGAGGGAAACAGAGGAGACTACAGGACAGATGTTCATGAGGGAAACAGAGGAGACTACAGGACAGATGTTCATGAGGGAAACAGAGGAGACTACAGGACAGATGTTCATGAGGGAAACAGAGGAGACTACTGGACAGATGTTCATGAGGGAAACAGAGGAGACTACTGGACAGATGTTCACGAGGGAAACAGAGGAGACTACAGGACAGATGTTCATGAGGGAAACAGAGGAGACTACAGGACAGATGTTCATGAGGGAAACAGAGGAGACTACAAGACAGATGTTCATGAGGGAAACAGAGGAGACTACAAGACAGATGTTCATGAGGGAAACAGAGGAGACTACAGGACAGATGTTCATGAGGGAAACAGAGGAGACTACAAGACAGATGTTCATGAGGGAAACAGAGGAGACTACAAGACAGATGTTCATGAGGGAAACAGAGGAGACTACAAGACAGATGTTCATGAGGGAAACAGAGGAGACTACAAGACAGATGTTCATGAGGGAAACAGAGGAGACTACAAGACAGATGTTCATGAGGGAAACAGAGGAGACTACTGGACAGATGTTCACGAGGGAAACAGAGGAGACTACTGGACAGATGTTCATGAGGGAAACAGAGGAGACTACTGGACAGATGTTCACGAGGGAAACAGAGGAGACTACAGGACAGATGTTCATGAGGGAAACAGAGGAGACTACAGGACAGATGTTCATGAGGGAAACAGAGGAGACTACTGGACAGATGTTCACGAGGGAAACAGAGGAGACTACAGGACAGATGTTCATGAGGGAAACAGGAGAAACAGGAGGTGTTGACATCTCCAGCCTAGGTGATACTAGGAGCTTGTTGATGGCCACAAAGATGAAGGCAAAGAATAAATAAACGTGTTCCTTCTCTCCAGCAGAGGTCGTCAGTGGGTCAGTTTGGACTGAACAATCTCCTCTGCTGCTCTTATCATCTCCAACCCTTCTGATCTTTTCCGTTGGCTGAAAACAAAACCTGAGATCTGTCCAGTAAAAACACGTCACTTTGTTCCAGTTTTATCTCCCTCTGTTTGCCTTTTCCTCTCTGACGTTGTCTGTTTTCATTCCTCCAGGACCAGCTCCTGCTCAGATGCTGATTGGACCTGAAGCTCGGAACAAACTTCAGAACCAGCTGCTGCTGTAGCATTACATCTGCTTAGATAGGCAGGTTTAGATAAAAGGCAGCCGTGAGGCCTGAAAGAGAAGAAATCAGCCCTCAGACAAAGATCACTGATTTCACTGCAGGAAATAGATTTCAGTTCACTGTTTCCTTACTGTACCTGAACATTATGAACGCTGCTAATAGAAGCCATCAGTTTAATACATTATTACCTACAGGATCTCCAAAGATGAAACATCTAATAAAACATCTGCTGTTTAAGAAAAAAGATGATAATGAAACAATTAGAACCTTTATATATACCGTTTTTAGATGAGGTTTTCGCACGTTTTACTAACTTGATTTTCTCATCAAAAACCATTCATGAAAAACAAAGAAATGAGTGTTTATTGGATTTTTTTATTTTCTTTAGTATATGAGCCCAACCATTTAAACAGACTACAGGCATGTCTTGAAGACATAAACTTTAAATTTTCTGCTTCTAAATTCAGAAAAGTTAAAATTAGAAATATCCTGAAAAACTAGTCCATGCATTTGTTACTTCAAGGCTGGACTATTGTAATTCTTTACTATCAGGATGTCCATAAAATGCAGTTAAAAGCCTTCAGCTGATTCAAAATGCTGCAGCAAGAGTTCTGATGAAAATTAAAAAGAGAGATCATATTTCTCCTATTTTAGCTTCCCTTCATTGGCTCCCTGTTAAATCCAGAATAGAATTTAAAATTCTCCTCCTCACATATAAAGCCCTTAATGATCTAGCTCCATCATACATCAGAGATATGATTGGTCCATATGTTCCTAACAGAGCACTTTGTTCTCAGACTGCAGGTTTACTGGTGGTTCCTAGAGTCTCTAGAAGTAGAATGGGAGGCAGATCCTTTAGTTATCAGGCTCCTCTCCTGTGGAACCAGCTCCCAGTTTTAGTCCGTGAGGCAGACACCCTGTCTACTTTTAAGGCTAGGCTTAAAACTTTCCTTTTAGATAAAGCTTATAGTTAGAGTGGCTTAGTTTATCCTGAGCTATCTCTGTAGTTATGCTGCTATAGGTTTAGGCTGCTGGAGGACATTTTCACTTTCTCTGCTACATTCTCATACTACTACAGTGTTTAACCCTTTCTCTCTCCTAGACATAGCTGCTGGATGAGCTTCTACTGTGACTAACTCTATGTGCTCTTTCATCCTCTAGACTTGAAAACTGGCTCAGAGTTCATTTGCTTAGCTGTCTTTCTCTCCTAGATGAAGCCTATAAAGGAGTTACAACCATTCATGTTTCACTTTTCTTTCCCATAGAAAGTACTCCTGGATCAGTGCTTCTTTGTTCTCTTTGTGTCTCTGCTCTGTTCTCTCAAACCTCCAGTCGGTCGTGGCAGATGGCCGCTCACACTGAGCCTGGTTCTGGTTCTGCTGGAGGTTTCTTCCTGTTAAAAGGGAGTTTTTCCTCTCCACTGTCGCTACATGCATGCTCAGTATGAGGGATTGCTGCAAAGTGAATGCCAGTGACTGTCCACTGTCTCTACATGCTCATCCAGGAGGAGTGAATGCTGCAAGTCACTGACTGGATGCAATCTGCTGGGTTTCCTTAGATAGAAAAACTTTTAACCAGCTTGAATAATAAACTGAATCCGAATGTTTGATAGTTAGGATTAATTGGAATGTATGAACCTGACTTGAAATCTCTGTGATTGGATTTAATTGACTTTGTAAAGTGCCTTGAGATGACGTGAATTTGATTTGACTTTGTTTGCGTTTAAAAATAATACAAACATAAAGTCACCAGGACCTTTTTTCATATTCTGACACCTTCCATATCTCAGCTTGGACTAGCAGGCCAAAAAGGTCACCCCCTGACATCATTGCCCATATATGGTAAGGGAGAGTGTTTTTCACATTCAGGTCATTTATATGTAAAACACATAAGTGAGAGAAATAACAAAATTTAGAAAAGCAGAACATTTTGTTTCAGCTGTCATTTAGAACCTTATTGTACCAATAAGGAACAATTAATGAGCTAACCTGCCAGGACCAGACGGTGGTATTAGATGTGAACATCCTCAGGTTACATCTGGTTGTACAGCGCTGAGATATTTATAAAACATGAATTCTGATGATAACTAAAAATATATAAGGGAGCGAACATACTGACCTGCTTCAGAAATAAACTTGCTGCATCACTCTGCAGCTCAAATTTCACAGACTCATCCTTCAAAAATAGCAGACTGTGTGTGCAATCCTAGCTGAAGCCCGGCCTTTTCAGAATAAAAGCATGCTAAATATATTTATTATTTATTTCATTAACATGTTTTAGAGAAATGATTTATTCACATTACTTTGGTCTTATGCCGGAGCGAGAAACATGTCTGATTGGTGGGTTTTCTGTTGTTTCAGTCATGTCTCAGCAACACCAAGCTCATTAATCCAGAACTTGGGTTTGGATTATCTTTTCTGCCCCTCAATTCAAGTTCTCAGTTCGAGGAGACCCTCTTTGACATGAATCCATAGAAACCAAGCACAATGAAGCAAATATGCTGAAGATAGATGATAAAGTTGTGTCAAAAATAAATGTATCTCCTATGACATCAGCAGAATCTCAAAGGGAAGCATGTTGAAAAAAAATCAAACCTAGAGTTTAATCTCTGGTGGAGGAATAATTGTTTTTAATCACATTGCTGTTGGAACAATTAATTATTATTATTGCCAATCCTCCAGCCTCATTTTATCCAGCAGGACAACACTTAATCCCCCTGTGATCTTTGATCATCTCTCCAGATCATCCAGTCTTCTCCTCAGCTCCTCCAGCAGTTCTGATTTCCTAAAGCGTGAAGGTTTGGAGACTACACCTACACTGTACTTAACAGTAGACATGAGGTGCTTTTCCTCACATTCATGCTATGTTTCATGCCAGGACCACCTGAGTGTTTGTGGCCAAAAAGCCCAGTCTTAGTCTCATCTGACCAAAGTCCGCCGTTCCAGTTAAAGTCCTGGAAGAGTTTAGTTAACTCCACATGTTAACATTTGTGATGGTAGGGCAGAAAAGGCATGCCAACCTGTTGGCTGGTAGGCATGCCAGGGAAGAGCTGCCAGAGACTTATTCCTCAATAAAGCACCAGTAAACACCACAGGAATCTGAAATATGTTTTATTTTAGATGTTTATTTCATTTTTACACTGCTGTTTTGTGAATTCTGAAATAAATCAAATATATGTAATGCTTTTTTACTTCTTATTGAGAATTGTAGCCACATTTCCTTGACGTTTCTCCGAAACTACACTAATAATATAAGTAAATATCTGTTATCTGTCATTACAGCAATATTAATATCATAAATCAACATTGGCCCAGATGTTTATATCACTGCATCCATAAAAAGAATAACTAAACATTTTTGAAAATGAATAAAAGAAAAAAGGAGCCAGTATTTCCATCCATTGTGTGTCAGAATGATGCAGTTTATGTCTCATGAATGTCAGTAAGTTGACATTAATGTTTCCCAGGTGGATGTCTGACAGCTACAGATAAGAAATAAATCACAAAGCTTGTTTTTATTGACATTTTTCAGCTTCCACATGCTGGGAGCTTCAACATAAGCTGCTCAGCAGGTTTCTGCCCACTTCCCTGGATGTGTGTTCCCTCACATTTAAAGAGAAACTTCATGGTCCACTTTAATGTCACTCTCAGACTCCTGGGAGTTCGGTTCCGTCAAACAGAACCCGTCCGTGTGTTGCTCTTCCTGCTGCAGAGGGGCACGTGCACAGACGCGTTGCCAGGAGAAACAAACCCGGCTGAACCTTTCTTCCTCTGCGCTGATTGGCTGACGGCTGTTGCTGCAGTGACGCTGCGAAGAAAAGCCCGCCAAAAGATGTGCAGCCAATGAGGAGGGCCGATGGGCGGGGCCTGAGCGAGCAGCTGAGAAAGAAGGAGAGCTGGGCAGCAGCACACTGCAAAATATAACAGTAAAGTAAAGGCATAGATAGATAGATAGATAGATAGATAGATAGATAGATAGATAGATAGATAGATAGATAGATAGATAGATAGATAGATAGATAGATAGATAGATAGATAGATAGATAGACTTTCTGTTACTGAGCAGTTAAACAGGTGTACCTAATAAAGTGGCTGGTGAGTGTAGTGTTTTTTCCTCTAAGCATCTGTGCTGATGATGAATAATATGTCCCCTAGATTAGTTGTGAGTTAAGGAAAAATTAGCTCTGTGTTCATGACTTTTTGCAGTGCGCACATGCGATCATGCACATTTTCCCGCCACTTCAGAGCTGCTGGAGATCATCCAAGAATACATTTCCTGCTGTGAGATAGTCGTTCATTCACAAACGGAAGCACGCTCCCAGTATTAACTGGAACTGATCCGATCGGGGTGGGCTCCGGTTGCCTGATGTACTTGTCGGGTTTCGCTGGGAGGAGGCGAGATGTAAACCACATGAGCTCTGATTGGGTCTGTTTCTGATACCAACATGAAGTCTAGTCATTTGTGGAAAATGATCACATTTTAAGGCACAACCTGCATGTTTGCATAAAGGTGTGGCCATTGTAAAACTAAGTCTAACTTGTTTAGATTTTTAACATTTTGCAGTGAATCTTTAAAATGGGAATCAAACATAACAGCCCTTTAATTTTCTCTCACAATTTTTGTTTCAGAAAAAGTTGGTAGCTCGTTAAAAAGAGACAATTCCAGATCATGGCCTTTCTAACTGGCATATGTTAGGTCCCTACACAAGGCATCTGACGGTGACCCATGTTGGGAATGAACCAGCGTATGGGGTGATTAGCTCAACCAGTCACTGTGACACCTCAGACCCATCAAGGGAGGTATTCTCAGAGTCGAGTGGGTGACCAGGTGTAAAGTGGGAGCCTCCCAAACAACATTTTATGATAACCTATGAAGCTGCTATCCTTAATTGGGTTTGCTAAGCTTAAAGTGCGATGTGCTGAAAGGCCACCAGGACAGTTTTGGGGTAATCCTGCAGATTATTGCTGTATAATTTTCTTCAGACCAGCTGGAAATCACACCGCTACAGAAGACTGTAGCTAAAGCATCAAGAAGGATGTACTAGATGTAGTCCTGTCATACTATCCAGCCTCCTCAATACAAAAATCCAGCACTTAAAGACAGGAAGTAAAATTATTTACAATCATGTGTTTTTCATAATGTTCCCTGCTTATGCCCTTGTTCTGTTTCTGATGTTTGCTATAGTCAGAAAAATATGTGGGTGGACTTTGATGGGTGGAGTTTCCACAAAGCCCGAGTCTAACATGGGAAGGAGACTTCACACCTCAGCTGAAAGTAGGCTGGAACCTGAACCTGCATACTCCAATTCACACATGTGCAGCTCCTGAAAGCTGCAGGCCCTTCAGCTGCCTCCAGATGAAATGTGTTGGTTTCACTTACTGCGCTGAGGAGTTGTGAATATGTTCTGACTGTGTGGACCTCATGTGAAACCAAAGAAATTTCGACATTACTGGCATTCCATGACAGCTGGCTCAATGTGCTGGCAAATCATGCAGTGTTCTCTATTTGCTGTTATTTCAGCTTATTTGCTGTTATTTCAGTTTTTAACCTTGTTCTCTCTTTTCTCTTCCTAGAAGCTACACCTGGCCTGGCTCTGTGTCTACCTGTGACACCTTTCTGGACAGGGGAATCGTCCGAGCTTCTGCTGGCAACAACTTAATACTCACCTTCTACCGATGATCCACATGGCCCTGTCTTTCAGTGTTTAACCCTTTCTCTCTCCTAGACATGGCTACTGACTGAGCTTCTACTGTAACTAACTCTATGTGCTCTCTTTCAGACTCTAACCTTGAAAACTGGATCAGAGTTTATCTGTTCTTTCTTTCTAGATGAAACGACTAAAGGAGCTACATCCATTAACATTTACTTTTCCTTCCCATAGAAAGTACTCCTGGATCAGTGCTTCTTTGTTCTCTTTGTGTCTCTGCTCTGTTCTCTCAAACCTCCAGTCGGTCGTGGCAGATGGCCGCTCACACTGAGCCTGGTTCTGGTTCTGCTGGAGGTTTCTTCCTGTTAAAAGGGAGTTTTTCCTCTCCACTGTCGCTACATGCATGCTCAGTATGAGGGATTGCTGCAAAGTCAACGCCAGTGACTGTCCACTGTCTCTACATGCTCATCCAGGAGGAGTGAATGCTGCAAGTCACTGACTGGATGCAATCTGCTGGGTTTCCTTTGATAGAAAAACTTTTTATCCAATTTGAATAAAAAGCTAACTCTGACTGAACTGTTCAATGGTTAGGATTAATTGGAATGTATGAACCTGACTGAAGTGCCTTGAGACGACATGTGTTGTGAATTGGCGCTATATAAATAAAACTGAATTGAATTGAATTGAATTCTTTGGCTTGTCATTAGAAAGAAATCAGTTCATCGACAGCTGCTTCCAACCGATGCTTCAAAATATTCAGAAATTTTCAGAGGCAGTTCTTTTCAGGTGATGCTGCAGACAGGAGTATTAAACTTTGTTGAACATTGCCCACTGGAAGCGGGCACCTCCGCCGTCGGCTGCTTTGCATGACGAGCACAAGAGATGCAGCACAGAAGCAAGAGTGCCATGTAGCAGAACCACATGGAGAACATACCGGCACAACAAAGCCTGGATCACGAAAGGCATGCTGTGGGCTGGCTCGCCGTCTGGATCCTGTTCTGGATCATGGCCTTGTTAACATCATAAAAAAATCTCTATTCATACAGTATGTGCTTGAATTTAGAGGTTCTGCTGTAACATTTAAAAAAATTCATTATTTTATAACTTTTTGTGACGAGGAAAAGACTTTAGGAAGGTGCTATCAAAGCTAACTGAATCACTTTCTCAGAATTGGTGAGTAAGCTGTCCTCTGTAACGCTTATCAATATAACACATTACCCCATGCAGTCATACTCTGCAGCCAATGTCCAGCCGAAGACAATAAGCACAAAAATATCTGGCAAAAATATCAGATTCTGACAAACACAATGATTCGGTTCTGAAGAAAATAACAAGAGGAAGTATGTTTAAAGGCCACCCATGGAGAAATTGCAGAAGTTCATGTTTCTGTTGAAAACTAAGAGGAAGCTGCTGTAAACTGAAGAATCAAAGGTCATCTTCAGATACGAGACCGAAGGATGAGTTCGAACCGGACGTTTAATTTTTAACACGATGAAAGGGAGGAGGTCAAGTTCAAGTTTCAAAAGGTTGAAGCGGAGACAGCAGAATCAAAGAGTTTGGTAGAAAGATAAGATCAGAATTTAGTTGTTTCTGTGTAAATTTAAAGGTCAAGTTCTGTCAAAATGCACACAAAGTTTCATCCTATGAGGTATTTCAGGTTTTTCATTTGCAATAAAAAACAATAACGGAAACTCCACCTAATGAGCTAATATTTTATCAGATTGAAAATTATTGTGTTTCCATGTGCAGATTTTAACAAAATAAATTAATTAAAGAAAATAATACAAAATCCCATCCAAAATATTTTACAAAGACAGTGAGACATTGTTTGATCAACATGATGAAAGTTATTTTTCTGTTTTCACAGAATACATCCAGGAGGTTATTTTTTCTTTCAGTAGAGAAATCATCCAGAAGAATGCATTCTTAGACATCATCCAACAACAACAATAATAATAATAATTACATATCACCATCTGGAGACAACGCATGGATATTATTCAGTCTGTCCTGTCTTCATCCATCTCAGAGTGGTTTGGCTCATCCAGAAAACAGGACAGGTCCAGACTGCAACAAACAATCAGGTCTGCAGAGAGAATCATCAGGGCTCACATTCCCTCCATCCAGGACTTACACAGGTCTAGGGTCAGGAGAAGGGCAGCTAACATCTCAGCAGACCCCACACACCCTGCACATAAACTGTTCAGAGCTTTACCTTCAGGTGGCGCTACAGAGCTCTGTTTACTAAAACCAGCCGCCACAGAGACAGTTTCTATGGGGGATTGCTGCAAAGTCAACGCCAGTGACTGTCCACTGTCTCTACATGCTCATCCAGGAGGAGTGAATGCTGCAAGTCACTGACTGGATGCAATCTGCTGGGTTTCCTTAGATAGAAAAACTTTTTATCCAATTTGAATAAATAACTGAATCTGACTGAACTGTTCAATGATTAGGATTAATTGGAATATATGAACCTGACTGTTATGAAGAACCTTGAGACGACATGTGTTGTGAATTGGCGCTATATAAATAAAACTGAATTGAATTGAATTGAAAATAAAATAAAACTGTGAGACTTTGTTGGCCATCAGACACTAAGTAGGTAGGAATTTTTGAAAAAAGATATTTGGCTTCATTAAAAAATGAAATAATTAAACATGACCGACTTTCCGACGAATTTCCAGCATTTAAAATTCCCAGAGTTGATGCCTGTCAGCTTTGCTGAAGGTTATCACAACCTTCCTCACCAAACATGGAAGTAGGTCAGGTTGGTTTAGGTGAGCTCACTGCCCAGCTGGTGTTCACCATCAGAACTTCGGACTACAAACACAAAGAACAGAATAACAGTGACCTTGGACAGGAGCATTGTGTGAAGTTGTTGCTCAGTTTTACTCGATCTGCTCCAGAGGGATGATGTGGATCTGAAGCACACAAGCTGATAGGTTGTAGAAATCAAAGAACACAGCTTCAGGATCTCCACAACTTCATTGAAAAACACATAACCTTTAATTTCTCACTGACAATAAATCAGAATAAGCATCACTTCCTGTTTCCTGCTGGGTTGCTGGACTCAGGGACGTTGTTTCCTCTTGTATTAATGAATTTCTCTTTAAGGTGACATTTCACATTAAAAACATAAAAAAAAACACTTGTTTTCTGCTGCTGTGCTTCACCTTTGTGAGGCTGTCATGTTAAAACTGTTGTCCTGTTGTGTTTAAAGCTCGTTAGCGTAGCATTGGTTCTGACATCATGTTCTCTTTCTATGGAGGATACACCTGACCCTGTTTCTTTCCTCAGCACTGAAGCAACTGAAGGAGCTATTGCTTCTACTAACTATATGTTCTCTGTTTTTCATCCCATAGATGTTTGTGATCTTACCTGTTCAGTTGTGTTTCTCTCCTAGCCGAAGCCACTAAGGGAGTAGCATGACTACGCTGCTGTGTTTTTTGGCTGCATTTAGAACCAAAATTGTATTGAAATGTAACTGACTTTGAATCTCTCTGTATGACTGGACTGAATTAAGTACACATTGTTTTTTTTTTTGTAAAGTGCCTTAAAATAGCGTTCGTTGTGAATTGGCGCTATATACATGAACCGAGTTGTTGAGTTTAATCATTAACATAAGTTAATAAGAACTACAGTTAACTTATTTAAGTAAGAAATCCTCACATTAATATTTCTGGGTGGCCTAGACTGAGTCCTGACTTAAATCTGATAGAAAATCTATGGAGAGAGCCAAAAATTAGGGAGATGGCAAGGAGGCCTTCAAACCTCAAAGATTTGGAGTTCATTGCAAAAAAAAAAAAAAATCAAAAATACCAGAAGAAACAAGCAAGAAGCTGTTCAGCAAAGATAAGGCTTTGATTGTCATGATGCTAATAAATAACGTTAGGAATATATATTTTTAATAAAATATACATTTTAAAATAAAATCTAAGATGGGTATGAATAATTTTGGAGATAAGTGTAATATTCACTGCGTGTGAATGAGCTCTGCTCCACACCCACAGGTTCACTCTGGCATATTCTGTTTGGAAGGGATTACTTAATGTGCAAAATACATTTTGTTGGATATTTAGCAAAGTTTGAATATGTAGCTTGTAAAAATTATGGCGTTTCTTTAGATTTTTCTAGAGATTATCCTCTTATTTTCACTTATTTTCAGAGGAACCATACTGTCATCTTTGGGTCAAATTAAAAATGTTCATAGAAAGTAACAAAGGAACAAATAAACCCAAAGAGGAGGCTCAAAAATCAACAAACCTTTTAGTCATTCCTGCAAAGGTTGCTGATTTTGGACTGAGATGAGGCAATTTATTCGCTACAGTGTAAATTGGCTACCAGTGGAACAAAGCAAGCTGTACCTGAATGAGCGTGATGTAACTGCTGCAGATCCCTGGAATGAGGGTGCAGTGTGGGATCGGGACGTAGTGTTCTTGGTAGCTGATTTGTGTACAAACCGGTACTAAAGTCATGTGGCACGATTCCAGGCTGTTTAGATTTCCATGAAGATAAAATGCGTGCCGCACAGAACTGTAAACATTTGACACATTTGTCGGCTCACACCTGTCTGGGTTTAGCTGTTACAGGAAAACCTCCTCTGAACAGGTCACAAAACGGGTCCGTTTTACCTTGACTGCCTGTAATCAGTTTGCCTTTATTATAATATATTTTATAGATAGGAGACACTACACTTAGAAAAAAACTAATGAGATTCATATTTTGGCTTCGGGGCATATTTGCATAAAACATTTTCATATCATACTCATTCTAATTGCTTTCAAATCTCTCAGACTGGACTCGGGTTCATTTGAACTGAAAATATCGAATAATCATAAGAATGGTTTAAATTGTTCAGATTAAATGTACATTATGTCAAGGTATTCAATGTTAGGTGTGAAAACAGACAATAAAACAAATCTAAAATCTCTAGTGCGTTGTTCTCTTTGGACAGGTTAAAGTCAGTTGTCCAAATAAAGACTTCCTGTTCTTCCTTTTTTCCAGGTGGGGAAAACACAGCTGTTAGAGTTGATCAGGTAGATAAGATATTCCATGTTTGCACAGCAATGAGGGCGGCCGTTGTGAGCGGAGGGGAAAAACGTTTTCAGTTACTGCCAGCAGTAACTGACTTATCATGGTGGCTCAGTCATTTACAGCTTAGGAATGCAGACCTGAACTCTGGGTTGAAAAGTGGTCCGTTTTACAGCAACTGGAAATTCAGATTAATATTTAAATGCAGTTAAGGTGCTGGAACTGCTTCTTGTATCAGTGTAATAAATGTAATTCCTGCCTCTGTGCTGCAGGCTGTGGTTTTATTATTGCTGATGTTTGTGCTCCTTCCAAACTTCTCAACCCACAAAATAAAGTCTTACTTTCAGTCTGTTGACACCGCTTCTCAGAAATGGTCAAACCTGTTGAATGTTTTCACAACTTGTCTTTTAATGATTTTATTTGGGTTTTATGTGACGAATCAACTCAAAGTATTTAGCCTCCCTGAGTCAGAACTTTGTAGAACCACCTTTGGCTGCAGGTCTTCAGGGTTTGTCTCCACCACCTTTGCACATCTTCAGACTGAGGTTTTTGCCAATTCGTCTTCGCAAAAACATCTTCAGCTCAGTCAGATTGGGTGGAGAACATCTGTGAACATCAGCTTCCAAGTCTTGCCACAGATGCTCAGTTAGGTTTACATGTAGGTCTGGACTTTGACTAGGCCATTCTAACACATGAATGTGCATTGATCTTAACCATCTCATTGTATCTCTGGTTGTATGTTCAGGGTGGTTGTGCTCCTGGAAGGTGAACCTCCACCCCAGTCTAAAGTCTTCTGCAGCCTCCAACAGGTTTTCTTCCAGGATTATTCTGGATTTAGCTTCATCCATCTTTCCACCAACTCTAACCAGCTTCCCATTCTCTGCTGAAGAAAAACATCCCCACAGCATGATGCTGCCACCACCATGTTCCATAGTGGGGACAGAATGTTCAGGGTGATGTGCAGTGTTAGGGCTCCACCACAGAGCATTTTCTTCTATGTTTGGCTGTCTCCTGCATGGCCTCTGGCAAACTGTAAACAGGACTTCTTATGCCTTTCTTCTTGTCACTCTTTCATAAAGACCCGATTTGTGGAGTGCACAACAACTATTTGTTCTACCACCTGAGCTGAGGATATTCGCAGCTCCTCCAGAGCTACCATCAACCTCTTGGCTGCTTCTCTGATTAATGCTCTCCTGTCAGCTTAAATGGACCTCTGTGTCTTGGTAGGTCTCCAGCTGGTCCATCCTCTCTCCATGTTTAGATGATGGATTGAACAGAGCTCTGGGAGATGTTCAAAGCTTGGGATGTTGTTGTGGAACCTAAAGTTCTCCCTGACCTGTCTGCTGTGTTCCTTGGTCTTCATGATGCTGGTCGTTCTCTAATGTTCTCCAACAAACCTCTGAGACCAGAAACAAAACAGCTGTATTTATATTAAGAGGAAATTATGATCTATTTACTGGAGTCTATTACAAATTTGGTGACGTTTAAAGGCATTTGGTTGCATTGGATTTTATTTCAGGGTCTCATAGTTTAGTAAAGCTGAACAGAATTAAATATCACCCTTTTCAGATTTTTTTTAATCGTTTTCCCTCCAATTCGCAATTATGTGCCACTTTCTGCCTGACTGTCGCATAAAACCTGACAAAATTCATTAAAGTTTGTGGTTTAAATGTGACAAAATGTGAAAGTGGTGTGAATACTTTTACAAAGCACCAACATTTCATCTGATAAATGATCAGCCATTAAAGCTAAGCTCCTGTAGCCCTGAAGAGTCCACCGAGGCCGGTCGGTTCTATTTCCTGTTACAGCAGGTCCAGTAGGTTTCATTTTGAGCGGTTGTAAAACATTGACAGCGGTGCGTCGGCCCTTCAGATGCAGCTGGCAGATTATGGCGATGTTTGGTGCTTATCTTAACTTATTTCAGGAAGTGTGAAAGAACAGGTGCAGTTTCCCAGCCACGCCCTCCATGTACAGTGATGGCCAAAGGTGTAGGCTTTATTTTGTAGCTCCATCAGTTTTGGATTTTATCAGTGGTTTTGTAAACATTTCCAAAGACTTTATTAGCAACATCTCTAAGTCTCTCTGACATATAAACGAACTGGCTTCGGTTTCTCCGCCTGCTTTTTGAAAACTGACCACAGGTTCTTAGTGGGGTTCAGATCTGGGAAGTTTCCTGTCCACAGGTCCACTTATATGTTCTGATCTGTAAGGCTGTCACTTTAGTCTTATGACATGGTGCAGCTTCACGCCTGAAAATCTGCAGATCATCTGCAACTGCTCCTGGATTGTTGAAAGAAGTTACTCCTGGAAAACCCTTTTTTTGGTGGAGAAGCGGCCCAAACATGGACTGGATCTGATTGCTTCACTACTGGAACCAAACTGGACTCATGGTAGCTCACAGTTTCTTCCTCCACCCAGAAGGAAGTTTTATCAGGAAAAAAACATGGCTCCACAATCTTCTGCTGTCCATCGTTGGACTTCCTGCACTATTTCAGCCCTGCAGAATTTTGGAGGCAACCATTGCAAACACCAGAAGACACTATTTCAGCAGACCTGTCCCTGAATAGATTGCCAGAGAGATTTCAGATGGGCTCTTCCACAGTATGAAGTTACATGAACTATTCCTTTGTGCCAGAACAAGTATTAAGTTTAGCTGGGTTTAAAGTAAACCCTGTAGGTTAATAAAGCTCTGGGGTGGTTTTTGTGTTCCAACACAACATATTCTGGGGCAAGTTGTACGCTGATTTCTGGGTGTGACTGGGATTCGTTGTCATCCAGCTTCAGGTTCCTTCAGGTACAAAAAACCAGGTGCTGGTTGTAAACACCAGGAGGCTGACCTCCTGTGTGACACATCCTGCGGTTTACAGTGTGACTGTATCTGTGAATGAATGACACATCATCCAACAGGCAGCTGAGGAATGAGCCTGGCTGTCAGATTCTGGGTAGTTTCCTTTGTCCTCATCGATCTGCATGTCTCCATTCATTGAAAAGGCTTTTCAGAAAATAAGGAAATAAAAGTTAAGAAAATAATAAAAAAAGACATTAAAATAAAGAATAAAATGTAGGCATTAAATACAAAAATAAATGATCAAATGGAAGCTTAAAACAAACAAATGTCTAAGAAATTATACAAATGATCCGATAGAATAATTTTTGACCATTATTGGGTTTTTAGACCTGATTTGATCCGATTTTGTTCCGATTTTTACGGGAAAACTACAGGAGATTTCAGTTGGCTGATTAAATACTAACAGCTTTCATTTAAAACAATACCTCAGGTTCTTGTATGCTCTGTGGTCTTTTGCCACATTGAGTTTAGTTAAATCCAAATCTCCAACCTTGTATCTCTGGAACCAAACACAACAGCTTCTGTTTTATCTGCATTAAGCAGGAAAAACCTCTGACCTGTCCAGTAACCGGCATTATGAACACACTGACGCGATAATTGTAATGGATGGTGGACATGTGGTGACACTAGAATATAAAGTTATGCGCAATTAGTGAGATAATTTGTAGTAATCTATAATGTGGTCACAACGGTAGCTTTCAGATGTCAAATAAAAGTGGCCTGAGAGTGAAGCCTTGAGGAACCCCATATGTGATCTTTGTTTGCTCAGATTTATGATTATCACAGGAAAGAGAGTGTTAGCAATTGAGAAATGTTATTATTGTTTGAACTTTTGTGCACATAATGTGTTAGAAGAAGCCTTCATCTTGTTGTTTTAAAGGGTTTCAGCAACAAAAAGACATCTTTTTCAGTTTATAGGGTTTTGTTTAACTTCCCTTTCTGGATGTTTGGTGAAACTCAGGTGGCTGAATAGCTCCTGCATTCATTTTACATTAGAGAACCTCTTAGTCTCCTCCCTGACATGCCTAATATTTGTCACCCTGTCGTGTATGTTGTAAGTAACGGTCTGCAGAACCCTCCTGTGGTTTGCACGCTGGGATGAGCAGCATACAAATTGGTTTCAGGATGAGTCTTGTGTGCAGAGTGCGAGCATCTGAGTGGTTTCACTATGACTGTGTTTGTGAATGAGTGACGTATACGTAAAGTGGTTCTCCTGTAATCTTTACAGCGGGACTGGTTGCCATTTATTAACATTTGTTTTCCTTGGCGGCAGATTAAAGTACACGCCTGACCTCCTGCAGATAGCTGGAACTTCACGTTCTGGACAGAAGTCCTCTGAGGTCCATGCAGAACAATTTTTATCATTCCTTTTATTCCACTTAAACTCTGAGACGTATGGAACCAATGTTCAGTTAAATCAAGACATTTTTTGTCTTTTTTACTGTTACATTGTTGCCATGGTTTGTAATTAATGCAAACATGTTAGCAGCTTAATGAGGTGAAAACTCAAAGTTCACTGAATGGATGAAGATCAAAATGTCCAACAGACATTCATGCTCTGATGTGGCAGTGCAGTGCAGGCTCTTCAGGTTTGTTCTGATTATAGAGTAAAAATGTGACCTTTGACCTTTAGACAAAAAAGTATATAATGTTAACACAGATGACCTTTTTCCATGCTGTGACAGAAAGTTAAAACAGGAAACATTTTCACTTCCTGCACTTCTGCCGGACAGCATAACGTTTCTGGACATTTCTGCTGACTTCTCCTGGACTGAGAACACCTCCCACCTGGTGAAGAAGGCCCAAAAACGGCTCTACTTTCTCCAAAAGCTGAAACGGACTGGACTGGGCCGCAGTTGAAAGCATCCTGTGGCTCAGTGTGACAGTGTGGTATGGGAGCTGCACAAGAGAGAAAGGACTTAGCATGGATGCTGCTGTTTAAGCCTGATGTTGTTCCTCATTACTTTCATACAATCAGGTAAAAGTTGACATAAATCAGTTAAATTTGATGCAAACATGCACACAGTCACAGGAGAAAAGGACAAGTTCATTTGGTAACCCCACCCCACCATCGCCGCCATCCCCCACTGCCGATACCAGCCGACTCCCCCGTCCACAAAAAAATCTCTCTCCTCTGCTGCTCCAATCATGTCCAGACATGTTTCCACTTAATCACAATTACTTTTAAATAAAATAACTGACACTGCCTTTTTACTTTCCGTTTATCTGCAGCTCGTTTCTCTAATGTTGGTTTTGGCTTTCATTGGACCCAAGGATCCAATAATCGACCCGCAACACATTTCATGTAAAATGTTTAAAGAACAACTGCCTTAAACAAAGCTGAAAATTATAGTCAAAACAGTAAAAAACCAACAAAAAAAAAGACAAAATAAAAAACAGAAAGTATACAGAAATACCCCAGAGTATGTTTAAAAATCCTGGAGAAGAATTCATTAAGATCACAGGAAGAAATTACAAGAACATCTGGCTGCTTTGGAACAAAATGTGGCAAAATTAGGTGCTGAAAACATTTGCACAGAAGAAGAGTTGATTTCACATTTTGTTTGGTTGCATGGATGAGCTCCCAGACTTATGGGTCAGAGAACCTGAATAAAACACTGAAAAGGAAAACGTCAGACTGAACAACTGAAAACCTGTCAGTTTGTTTCTATTTACACCAAAAAACAAAGAAAACCAAACTGAACCTCAAGTTTTCAGGCTCTTTAAAAACACATTAAGTGACCTTCTGTCCTAACTGAGGAGTTGGACAGTTTCACTGCTGGTGTTACCCATTTCTGAACCTTTACGTTTCATCAATGATCAGAATTAGGTCAATAGAACTTCCCTACATCAATAAATCTGTGGTGGTTTGAATCTAGACCTTCAACTAGTCGCGGCCCATAAAAGTTCTGCGAAATTGAGGTGAAACATTTGGGTTGCACAGCTAAGATTGATGTTAACATTGGGGTTCTGAGCAGATGTAATATTTCTACTGAAGTGAAGGGTAGAACCCCTCCCAGTGTCAGATGTGGAGGTGAAACAAGTTAAAAGCTTGATGCTTTGAACTAAAAGCTGCTTTCATGAAACTGAGCCCCCAATGTTCATTTGTTCGCTCACTCTACTGAGCCGGGTCTGTGGACTCGGGTCGGGGACTCCTATGTTTTTGCATTTCCGACAGAACCCAAGTCCCATCAAATTGATTTTGTAAACACAACATTGGAGCTTGGGGGAAAGGTGCTCCCAGAGCTCATCCTGTCAGTTCTCATCAGAACCTCTGACCCAAAGCTGAATGTGTTGCGGTTTCAGAGCTGCTGACTCTGCAATTCCAGCCAAGCTTAAAGCAGCTGAGATGTCACTGCATGTGAAGGCCACCAGGGAGAGGGAGTATGTGTCAGCATGTGTGTGTGTGTTTTGAGTGAATGAATCAGTGTGTAGTGTGAGTTAGCTGGTTTGTGTATTCCTTATTATCATCAGCCGTCTCTGAGCTCATCGGACTTCTTTTTGACATTTATGCAGCGGCTGGAGTGCAGTGCGCTCTTCTTCCTTATGTAAAATTTGTTCCTGCTTCCTTCTCTCTGCATCCAAGGAATATCAGTGAAACCTTGATTTTTCCAGGCAGGGAAAACAAGAACATCTCAGAGTTTCAGCCTGGATGTCTTCATTTGAAGGACTGTCAGTCTTTTGCTTCTTGCTCACTGCGGTCTTTGTCACGGCAGCCTGCAGCCGCAGTGAAATCGTGTTAATGACTTCCTGCCGCAACTCCTTGTTTCTGTAAAACTGTCGGGTCTGCTGTGGAAAGCCTTTAACCACCTGACCTCACTGCTTTAAATGGTCGGTACGAAGCTTTCATTCATCTCCTGCCTCCATAACTCAGTTACACCATCTGCCCACATGGTGTAGTTTTCACTCTGATCTCTTCCTACTTCCAAAGCTTTCTTCTTTTTTTTCTTAACGTTTTTTTACTCCTCTCATCGTCACTTTCCCAGCATCTTCCTTCCTCTGCCCTGTTCAGGGAAACTGTCCAGGCTTGCAGGTGCTTCACGTGTGTCGTGCATGTCAGCGTTGGTATGTGTGTGCATTCACTGAAACCTGATCTGGGCTGGGAGAACGCTTTTAAAACTCTCTCCTATGTTAGTGCAGTGTGTGACAGAACCCGCCAAATAATTTATCAGGAAGAGCTTGCATCTGTTGCAGAGTGTGTGGGTGTCAGGATGGCAGATAGCCTGATAGCGTGCATTCTTCCAT
>NC_061812.1:3636605-3761605 GCF_021462225.1 Girardinichthys multiradiatus | reverse complement strand
GACCTGTGAACACGAATCAGTTCAGTTTCAGTCACTTTGACCTGAACTTTGAGCCATTTGTCCTAAAAAGTGAATTTGCACAACAGAGATAACTGCCAGAAAGTTCACAGAGGAATTTTTCTGCAAAGACATGTGCAGTAATACGTGTCTGCTCTCCTGTTTTGTTTAATGTTATTTTTATTTATGAATGCCGTAATTCAGTCTGGTGCTGTAAACATTCAGGTGCAACAAGAATTTGGTGTCATAAGCTGCTTTCCCCACAGACGAAGAATAACAGGAATCACCAATAGGAAAGATGGAAGAAAGGGAAAATGTCTTACAAATCCAAAAAAGTCTAAAATTAATTCTTAACAAATTCATAGGACAATCTTAGACATTGTAACCAATTCCTAATTAATTGTTAGGTATTCCTATGTGTTTTAAAGTCAATCTGGGATTCATGAAGCGTTGCCATGGCCACTCAGGGCCCTTCTGCCCTTTCCATCCAATAAGGAAAATAATTGAGAAAACAAATATAATATATTTTAAAATAATAAAAAAATATAAAACAAAGTAAAATTTTAAAATTTTGTTTCTTATTACTTTTTATGTTCACAAACAAGCACTTTAGTTTTTACATTTTATTGACAAAAACAATCACTTCACCTAAAACACTTTAACATAAATGCAGCCACATGTTGATACACAACCTCTGAGTTGAACTCATCAGCTTACGTCACGTCGCACAGTAACAGTTTGATTAATTTAAAAAACCTCAGCAGAATATTAATGATTTGTCATATGTAAAAAACGTTTTTTTTGAAGTTTCCAAAAATATTTCTCAAAAATGCACTTTTACAAAATAAGATCTGACATTTTAAATGGATAAAAAAATGAGATTTCTTGCCAACTAATGTATTTATTTGTGTTTTCTCAAGTTCATTGCAATGGGCACCAGACATAAATGAGCATAAAATGTCATTAAGCTCAAGGTAAAAAAAAAACATGTTTTTAACAATGCTTTTAAATAACAACTAATCTGGTTTGGCCAAAACATCTAGAAACTTGTCACACACCTATATGTACGACAGGAATAAACCATGCTACCAAACTGCACATTTGAGGAATTAATAAGATGAAAAGCTGTCGATATACAAATGATCAAATTAACATTAATTAAAATTTAATTTGCTTTACATTTTCACATATGCCCAAAGATTGATGTTAACTAAATTAGACATTGCTACTGACCTTGCCTTGTGTGCCTGTTGTAAATGTCTAGTAAAACTAATAACACGGACGAATTGCACATAATGCACAATGTTTTTTCTTCCTCTTTTCTTTAATATGTTCCTGAAAAGCCAATTGAATAACTTTGAAATCTGCTGACATTCTTCTGGTATCAGATTTCAGATGTTTCTACACAGCAGCTTTGAGGACCAACTGCTCTGGTCCAGTCCGGTTCTCTGAACATTCATGTGCAACAAGAATTTGCTTTTCTTTTTTGAGATGGCAGCATGCAGCTGCGCTCTCATCTGTTCTGTTGCTTTTAATTCACTTCAGTGTGTTGTTTCTTTTGTTTGGGATGTGCGCCTGCAGGTGACGGTCAAAGTGAGTTGCGTTTTGGTATGTTTGACAAAAACTATATTCTCAAACTGGCCTCAACCCAATATTCCGAGGCTGGACCATACAAGACCGAGCCTAATGCCGAGGCATCACATTTTGTGATCGAGCCTAAGACCTAAGGGAAAAAACTGTCTCGAGACCTCCATCCTAGATAGATGTCTGGATAGATAGATTATACAACAATATAACCACTTGAAAACAGTCAATGTTTAGAAATGTGTAAATAAGACTGTGTCCATATTTGAGAATCAAGCATGTTTAAATCAGTTTGGAGTTGTTTTGATATTTGGACAACCTAGTGTCCCAGCCGTACCT
Source organism: Girardinichthys multiradiatus (assembly GCF_021462225.1). Lineage (NCBI taxonomy): Eukaryota > Metazoa > Chordata > Actinopteri > Cyprinodontiformes > Goodeidae > Girardinichthys > Girardinichthys multiradiatus. Next base: position 3,759,685 of record NC_061812.1, on the reverse strand, counting down.
GATTAGATGTTGAGGAAACCACCTCCCATCAACGGAGATTCCTTCGACTTGCAGCTATACATTGTAAAGAGTTTAGACTGACTGGGTGCTACAGGTAGCTATTTGGATCAGCTGATTTTTCTCCCAAACCAGTGAAGTTTACATTCAGCTCCACATTGTTTCACATTAGTAATTTAGTGAAGTACAGAGGGAGCTATATATCTTATTGCTACTGAAAAGCACTGACTTAAAGTTGTGGTTTGGTCCACCTTTCTTTCAATGTAGCGGCACGAGAATTCTTGCTGTTCCCAAATATCAGAGCTTAGTGATAGTTGGGAGTCGTCTCTGTTTTGTTTTGGTGTCACTTTTTAAAGTTTCCCTACAGAACGTTGCACTGCCCTCTCAGTTCTGAACATAAACATTCTGCATGTGTTCAGGTAGAAAACGTGTGTTTGTTCAGTACATGAGTAAACAAGGCTACAGGGCTGTACTAGATATTTTGTATGAATATGTGAACAGTTACACACCTGTTTATTATTGTTGAGAATAAAAGAAGTTGGTTCTGAGACAGATCCCTGGGGAGCACCATTAACTACAGTATAGGAACTGAAAGTGACACCATCTTCTGTGAGAAAGATAACTATCAAACCAGGCTACAGAATGCTTAGAAAAGTCATTCCTGCAGAATCTTTCTTTCAACAATATGGAGTATCAAATACTTTCTATAAATCAGTAAAAAGTACAGAATAATGATGTACATTGTCAAGTGATTTGATGATTTCATTTAACCCTTTTAAGGCTGCTCTTAGTGCACTGAGCTGTTCCCTGAACCCAGACAGACACTGAAATTAGATATAATCAGTGTGGAGAAATCTCGTTAAATGGGAATGAACAAGAATTTCAAGAAATCTAGCAAATGAAAGAAAGTTTGTAAATAGGAGGATAGGTATTTAGAGTAGTCTTCTCTTTTAAAAGAGGAATGATCTAAAAAGAAAAGAAAAAAATGATGTAAAATTTTTCTGTCAAGAATTTTAGTCTTACCAGAAATGTTACCGGCCTTTATCAGATTATCTGCAGCTTTGTGCACCTGGAAGCAAAAAGCACCTGCAGGTGTGGATTTTGTAGTAGCGACAGAGTCATAAGGGAAAGGGAACGCCTAACATTCCCTGACAAGATCCAATCTATATGATATGTCTCTGAATCTGTGTAAACCGAAGTTTGCCAATGGCTGACGCCAGGCTTTAGCTGCGAGAGGTGACCGGTGAGAGTCGGCATCCAGCCAAGAGTGAGCTTAGTGCTGGCAGATAAAATACACTGAGACAACTGAAAGGGCGTGTTGTGAATGTGCTACCGTAGGTGGAATATCTTTAAGAAACCAGGGGCTGTCTGAACTCGCTCTGACACTCAGTTTCACTGAAAAAGTCTGAAAAACGAGTCCCACCTGAAGAAATCTAGAGATCTGGCTGTTTGCTGAAGGGAAGCATATAGTAATGATTATACCTTTTAAGGTGCTTTGAGCCAAAGTTTCATCAAAAGTATGTTAAAGCTTAAAACTGTTTAAGGTTATTATTACAAATGCAATCACTGATAACGTTAACTTTGAGTTGGCCTGTGTTTTGTCTTTCCAGAGAAGGTACACCTGGCCCAGTGCTACTGTGTCTAATCAATCTTCACCGAGCCCAGCTGAGCAGCGGGGCAGTCATGTGTTGTACTTCGTTACTCTCCTTCAGGGAACAGTAGTTATATGCATAACTTTACGTTCCCTTTCAGTCAATTCACTCAGTACAACACATGAGTATGGGACATACTGTATATAAACGCCCCGCAGAGCAGCCATCAAACCTGGATCATGCACTGCATACTAGTGCAGCACTTCAGACCCAGCAGAAAAAACAGAGTGAGCCACAGAAGGGGTTGTCACATCCAAACGATAAAACTTTACAAATGTGTGCGGCGAAGACCAGCTGGCTGCAGCTCAAATGTCACTCATGGGCACCCCTCTAAATAGGGCCCAGGAGGTCGCTATGCCCCTGATGGAGTGAGCCCTCACAACACGTGGCATTGGGAGACCCCTGTTGCTGTAAGCTACAGAAATAGCCTCCACAATCCAGTGGGAGAGTCTTTGTCTGGACAGAGCTTTCCCTCTTGCTGCGTTAGCAATACACACAAACAGTTGATCACACAACCTCACAGTCTGAGTACGGTCAATGTAACTGCGCAGTGCACGTAAAGGGCACAGGAAGTGTAACCTCCTTTGTTCCTCAGATGCAAAAGGAGGTGGACAAAAACTAGAAACCTCCATAGTCATGGAGCTGTAGTCCAAAGGTATAACCTTAGGAAGATAAGCTGCATAAGGTTGCAAGGTGACCTTGGAACCATCAGGTGAAAAGTGTATGCAGGTAGGATTTACGGACAAAGCATGGAGGTCTCCAACCCGCTTCGCAGTTGTCAGAGCAAGAAGCAGAGTAAGCTTATATGAAAGGAACTTCACATCTACTGACTCCAAAGGTTCAAATGGAGGGTCACAAAGAGCTTCTAGTACCAATGTGAGATCTCAGGAAGGAAAACTGGGTTTAATCACAGGTCTGAGTCTACGAACCCCCTTTAAGAAGCGTACAGCCAGAGGATGAGCACCTGGTGTGACTCCATTAAAACCAATATGGCAGGCAGAAATGGCAGCCAAGTAGACCTTAATTGTGGAAAAGGAAAGACCTTTATCCAGCAGATCTTGCAAAAACGTTAAAAATTCCACCATTGAGCACTGAAATGGAACAATGTGCTTGTCCTCACAACACTGCTCAAAAGCTCTCCATTTATAAGCGTATAAGCCTCTAGTGGAGGATGCTCTTGCATTCTGGATTGTTGCCCCCACATCAGGGGGGAGGCCTTTGGCTAATAAGCTGGACCTCTCAGCAGGTAGGCATGCCACTTCCACAGCTCTGGGTGTGGATGAAATATCTCCCCCCCTGCCTGAGTGAGGAGATCCCAGCAAACGGGGAGCTGCCACGGCTCTGCTGCCAGCAGGCTGATTATCTTGGAATACCATGACTTTGCAGACCAACGGGGTGCTACCAAAATTAGGGACAGACCCTGTTTGCGCACCCTCTCTAGTACAGGTAGTATCATTTCCACTGGGGGAATGCATACAGGAGTACATTGGGCCATGGGTGGGCCAGGGCATCCACTCTCAGTGGAGCATCCTGATCTGTTATGGAAAAGAACAGAAGACAGTGGGTGTTGGCTCTGGTGGCAAAAAGATCTACTGCTGCTGTCCCAAACAGACACCATATCTGCGCCACCATGGAAGGGTGAAGCCTTCACTCTCTCACCCGTGGTCCGCCTCTGCAGAGCAAATCTGCACCCAGATTCAGACGTCCCGGGACATGAATAGCTCTGATAGACAGAAAATGTATGCTGCACCACTGTAAGAGGGTGTGAAATAGCTTCAGGAGAGGAAGTGAACGAGTCCCTCCCTGTCTGTTTATGTATGAAATCACAGTGGTGTTGTCTGTCCTGACCAGAACATGTTGGTTTAACAGAACCTGGCAGAAATGTTGCAGAGCCAGCAGAACCGCTAAGAGCTCCAGGTAGTTTATGTGGAGTTTGGATTGTACTAGTGTCCAAACCCCCTTCACGGCCATGCCATCGCACAACGCGCCCCACCCCCTCAGGGAGGCATCCGTGGATACCACCTTGCGTAAGGTTACTCCCTCTATTGGCGAACCTCGGCACAACAGTCCTGGTTCCCGCCAAGGGCTGAGAGCCGACATACAGGCAGTGGTTATCGTTAGCTTTCTGCTGCAGTGACGCCATGCACACAACCGGTGAGAACGGGTCCACTGCTGGAATGGGCGCATCTTCAGTAGACCGAGTGGTACTACTGCAATCATAGATGCCATCATACCCATCAGTTGTAAGATAGTCTGGAAACGCAGTTTGTGTCCCAACTGAAACTGAGCGAGGCCGTGTTAAAACGTGGCCACTCTGTGTTCGGAAAGACGTGCCCTGCTTGTAAGGGAGCATATTTCCAGACCGAGAAATGAAAATTGCTGGCCTGGGATCAGTGAGCTTTTCTGAGAGTTTACCAAAAATCCTAGGGCCTGAATGTGTGACAGAACCCGAGACAGCACTGTTGCCTGCTCTCTGGAACTGGCTATTAAAGCCCAGTCGTCCAGATAAGTTTAAATGCGGACGCCTGTTTCTCTGAGAGGTGCTAGCGCTGCCTCTACACATTTTGTAAAGGTGTGAGGCGCTAGAGACAGATCGAAAGGCAGTACGGGGTACTCGTAAGCCCTGCCCTCGAAGGCGAATCTTAGAAGCTGTCTGTGGTCCGGGTGTATCGCTACGTGAAAGTAAACGTCTGTCAGGTCGATCGTGGCGAACCAATCGCCCGGGCTGATAGCACTCAGAAGCTGCTTGAGTGTTAACATTTTGAACTTGTATGTTTGGAGGTATTTGTTCAAAACTCCAGGATTCCAGGATTGGACGAAGCCCGCCCCCTTTTTTCGGAACAACAAAATAACGGCCGTACCAACCTCTGTTCATGTCCGACTCGGGAACCGCATGGAGAGCTCCTTTTGCCAACAGTATATAACCTCTGCTGCTTGGTCTATTACCGCCGTGTTTACCACGCCAACAAAGCGGGGTGGTCTCCGGCAAAACTGTAAACGGTAACCCATAGCAACGGTCCTCTCCACCCAAAGTTGGAGTGCGCATGCGCGCCACATATGGAGATGTGCAGCCAGGCGACTGCCCTGCGGCACTGTTGGTGGAACGGTGCTACCCTCTCCCGACGTGCGAGAGAGGTGTGGCCTCATTTGACTGTTGCCTGCAGCTCTTTGATTTTGACTTTTTTTCATAGAAAAAACTGTTTTTATTGAAACGTTTGGAGCATCCATACAAACATTTGGGGAAATGCAGCGCCTCTTGGGACTGGGATCCCGAACAACACCAGCAAAACATCTTTTGGACAGCACCCGGCGAAAACTGGCAAACATGTCTCCCTGCTCCTGAAACTCCTGATTCTCGAGTCCCACAGCTAGGAGGACTGTGTCTACGTGGAGTCCCTCTGGAGCCCCGGAGGAGGACCCCTGCTCCAGGCAGTCTTTCGGGGAGCTTGGCCGTGGTTCTGTGGCTGTGCTGTCTGAGGGCTCAAGCTCACGGGCTGCGTCATCCTCTTCAGTGGGGGTGGCGGTACAGCTGGTTTTCAAGTGCCCGAGTTGGATTTGGGTCTCACATCTCGCCTGGGGATGATACTGCGCAGTGCTTCGGTCTGCTTTTTCCTCAGCTCGAATTTCACCTGTATTGCGTCGAGAGATTGCCCAAACAGCCCGTCAGCTACCACAGGTTCATCCAGGTAGATGGCTCTATCTCTATCCAGGATGTCAGAGAGCTTCAGCCACAGGTGCCTTTGCGCAACCACTGTTGATGCCATCCCTCTGCCCAGTGACAGAGCTGCACAGCGGGATACATGGAGGATGTAGTCAGGGGTGATTCTCACCTTATTCAAGAGCAGCATAAAAGGGCTCTCCGGCGGTGTTGTGGCTCCAAGCTCCGCCAAGCGCATAGCTTGGTATGTTTGCAGCATGGTAATGGAGCTCAGGGCATGAGCAGTGGTAGCTTGAGCCCTGTAGATTTTCTCCAATAGAGCAGCGGAGAACCTACAGTGATTAGATGGAAGCGATGTTGGACCAGCCACACCATGATTTTGGGACGGGGCCAGATATGCTGCCAAAGACGGTTCCATAGGCGGAATATTTACCAGTCCGGCTTCTTCGGCGCCATCCAGGTCCACATACTGTCCATAACCCGGCACCGTGACGCGGGTGGACAGTGGTTTGTTCCATGAAGACGTCAACTCAGAGACAAAGTCTGGGAACATGGGTAGATGGTGCTTGACTGCGGCCGGCTCCGAGGGGAGATAAAACCCCGCGATTGCGATGGCATCTCCGCTGGAGGTGGGGAGGGCCATTCCACGTCCAGGGTATCAGCTGCACGGCGGCAAAGAGAAAAAAAAGACATGTCGCCCGGGTCTGCTGGCGCAGCAGCCTGACTTGGCAGAGACTCATCCTCATCATCGGACAGACCATGGACATCCAAACCGATGTCCAGTATGTCCTCCTCTCCCTGCAGGGGTTCTAGTTGAAGCTGAGACCGAGCACCTGCATTATCGGCTAACCCATCAACATACTCCATATGGTCTACCCAGCTGGAAGCGGGGACTCCAACCGAAAAGCCGTCCTCATCAGAATTGAATGAAACTGGGTTTCCCGCCTTTGAGAGCAGTGGGTCTCGCCATGAGACAGCAGCCTCTCCCAGCACCTTCTCGAGGAATTTAACCCGCCTCTCCAGGGTTGAGCGACGAAGCTGGTGACAGAACGCACATGCTTTGGGCTCCGCCAACGCTCTGCGAGCGTGAATGATCCTGAGACAGACAGGACAAGCCTCATGCTGGTCCTTCTCATGAAGCGAGAAGCCGCACCCCTGAGGACAGGGACAAATAGAAGACTTCTGCTTCGCTTGCGTTAGCTTTCTGCTCATCTCAAACCACTTTAAGCCAGACAGAACTGCTTGAAATTAGCGCTTCGCGGGCAGACACGCTTACCAGCAGGCAGCAGTGACTAACTCCAACAAAAGCAGTTGAACTAGTTCCAAGTAGCCTTTAGAAAGAGACACAGAGCTAACCAGCAGCAGCTAGCTAGCCTGACTCAAAGAGGTGTTCTTAGCGAGGTGAAGAGCGTAAGAACTGAGTAATGACGATGATGACGGACAGGTATATTGTGCAGGCGGGGCCTGTCACCTGTCGTCATCACATCATTTGCCTAGGAGGCGTGATTAGAGGTGGCTTCAGCCAGGACACGCAGGACGTGATATCCCATACTCGTGTTGTACTAAGTGAATCAACTGAAAGGGAACAGTTCAATATCAAGAGTTCTTCCCACTGAGCAGTTTATAGTGTGACACCGTGTACGCGGTCGTAAGAATTTTGCTTTGACGTCTGTACTGAATCAGCATCAAGTATGCGCAGACTTCCGTAGACTCATGCACGCCTGAGTATGTGGGAGCCTTTATTTTGCTGCTATTGAGTTTTTACAAAAATGTGCGTTCGTTTCTGTAAGACAGACAGAATAAATGTTCACCTTTAGACTGAAGAGGTGAGTGAAGTAAAGAATTAAAAGAACATGACAAATATAAACCAAGGTTCTTTACATTATTACTGGTGGCCAGTTCATTGTCATTCAGAGTACGTGACTGAGTAAGCAGTTCGTCCTTGAGAACACTTTCTGACTTGTCTGAATTTGCGAGAATAAAATAAAAAATCATCTAGATTTTTATGCCTGTACTTGAATTTGAGTTAAGTTTAATTAATCAGGATTTATAGCAGAGTATCTTCAGCATAACAAAGGAAATATTTCCCATGTTCACAGATATTTTCCCAAGTGGAGGTCTATATGAAGAGAACGGACCCAAACACTGAGGTCTGTGGTACTCCAAATGTAACTCTGCTACAAGAGGAATATTTATCATTCAAATGAATGAACTGGAACATCTATTAATTGACTTTCACCAGTGCTTATTCTATGCTACAACCTGACTCATAGAGTCAAAGTGTGTGAAAGGTTGTGGCTTTAAGATGTAACATTCAGCTAGTACACTCTTGTATGGTAAAAGGGTGGATCAGTCCTTTGAAAGAGTTCCAAGATCTGCAGCAGTTTCTATTTTTTAATCTACCTTTGCACACACACACACACACACACACACACAAACACATAGGGAGTATCCCATGGGAAACAGAGTGTGGGTGTTTGGCACGTTTTCTTCTGTAGGTGTTATCTAACACACAGAACACAAAGAGCTAGTGAGCGTTTGCATATTTAACAATGCGCATGTTCCTTTGTGATTAAGGTGGGCCTCTACCTTTCACAAGAAAGTGTTTTATGAATGATTGAAAAACAAATAAAAAGGCAAAGATGTTAATAAATGATCAGTAATGCAGGGAACCGTTTTCCAGGTTCCAGATTCTGGTTTATCAATCACTGGAACACTTCATTTCTATTCAGTTCATCTGCCATTTTTAACAGCTGTCCACCACTTCTTTTACTTGTGGATCATCTTGTTCATGTTACCTTCCTCCCAGATTCTCAGAGGCAACATGGTGGCTGGGGTCCTCCATCCTTATATGCTGCATCACATACCCTCTGAGCAACACCACCCCTTGCTCTGAGATGGAATCATCAGTGATATCTTCTCCACCCTCAGCACCTGACGGTTCCTTTGGGTTTCCTTCTCCAGTGGTACCGGAAACCTTATTTGGCGATACAACAGATCCAACACTTAAACCGTTGTTTTCTAAAATGTGTTCCTGCGTAACTTCTAGTTGAAGGAAGAGAGGAAGTGTTTAGGTGAGGATCTGTTTTATTGCCGTAGCCACATTTGTGACCAGTAGGTGATGCCACAAAGTTTGAGACTTGCAGGTTGCGAAATGAGTGGTTCTATTCCCAGGGCAGAACATTTGGGCCAATCTGAAACATTTTCTAGAATGATTCCCAGGTTTTACTGGCCCCAACAGTTCAGTGACACGGTAAAATATTTCCAACTTGCCCACAGTGTCAGTTAACAGCTGCAGGCAAAAAAGCAGTTGGTGATCCACTTGTCAATATGCCCATCATTGATACACCCTTTCCACGGATTGCCAGGGGCATAGTAGGCCCATCAGAGCAGAGTATGGCAGGTCATAAGTGCATACTTGTAGTTTGTGTCTATAACATCATTACAGATCAGAGCACCAACCTAACTTCAAAGCTGCTCAAAGATTGTTCAAGTTGTCTAGACCAGTCTCTATCATCCACAGGCAGATGGCCTTGAGAAGAGATTTAACAAGACCTTGAAGTCAATGATCAGTGGTTTGTGAATAATACAGGGTCAGATTGAAATGATTGGCTTCCATTTGTTTTATTTTCCAACGGAGAGGTTCCACAAACATCTACAGGGTTTTCACCATTCCAGTATGGGTATCCTGTCAGAGGTCCAATGGAAGTTCTGAAAGAACCTTATGAGGGTTCCATGTCAGGAGAGAGGTGCAATGAACTCTCATTTGTCCTGAAAATGAGAGCAAACTGCACAACATGCACAACTACAGCAGAAGCAGAGATATACTGGAGTTTGAAGAGGAAGAGTTTTCTGTGAAGAGCAAAAAGTTCTTCTGCTGCTGAGAGAGCAGTCTTCTTACAAGAGACAGGAACCATATGACATCACAAAGAAGACAGGTCCGGTCACATTTGAGCTTTATTTGAGAAACTTTAGAAGAACCACCAAGTATTTCATGGAAGTGTTTTGAAAAAGTGGACTGACCAGCCATATGTCAAGAATGCGCCAGTAACTTGAGGCCACGCGATAAAAACCAGTGAGAAAGACGGACGTCAGACCCAAACAATTCATCCTGTTGAAGACGGGCGTAAAAAAACTGTTAATACTGCTTTGATGCAATACATTTCAGAATAAAATCCATATGTTTTGTTTATATTATGTGTGTTTATTATGCATAACCATAAATTATTGATTTAGACAGCATATATATATACACATACAGGGGTTGGACAATGAAACTGAAACATCTGGTTTTAGACCACAATAATTTATTAGTATGGTGTAGGGCCTCCTTTTGCGGCCAATACAGCATCAATTCATCTTGAGAATGACATATACAAGTCCTGCACAGAGGTCAGAGGGATTTTAAGTCATTCTTCTTGCAGGATAGTGGCCAGGTCACTACGTGATACTGGTGGAGGAAAACGTTTCCTGACTCGCTCCTCCAAAACACACCAAAGTGGCTCAATAATATTTAGATCTGGTGACTGTGCAGGCCATGGGAGATGTTCAACTTCACTTTCATGTTCATCAAACCAATCTTTCACCAGTCTTGCTGTGTGTATTGGTGCATTGTCATCCTGATACACGGCACCGCCTTCAGGATACAATGTTTGAACCATTGGATGCACATGGTCCTCAAGAATGGTTTGGTAGTCCTTGGCAGTGACGCACCCATCTAGCACAAGTATTGGGCCAAGGGAATGCCATGATATGGCAGCCCAAACCATCACTGATCCATCCCCATGCTTCACTCTGGGCATGCAACAGTCTGGGTGGTACGCTTCTTTGGGGCTTCTCCACACCATAACTCTCCCGGATGTGGGGAAAACAGTAAAGGTGGACTCATCAGAGAACAATACATGTTTCACATTGTCCACAGCCCAAGATTTGCGCTCCTTGCACCATTGAAACCGACGTTTGGCATTGGCATGAGTGACCAAAGGTTTGGCTATAGCAGCCCGGTCGTGTATATTGACCCTGTGGAGCTCCTGATGGACAGTTCTGGTGGAAACAGGAGAGTTGAGGTGCGCATTTAATTCTGCCGTGATTTGGGCAGCCGTGGTTTTATGTTTTTTGGATACAATCCGGGTTAGCACCCGAACATCCCTTTCAGACAGCTTCCTCTTGCGTCCACAGTTAATCCTGTTGGATGTGGTTCGTCCTTCTTGGTGGTATGCTGACATTACCCTGGATACCGTGGCTCTTGATACATCACAAAGACTTGCTGTCTTGGTCACAGATGCACCAGCAAGACGTGCATCAATAATTTGTCCTCTTTTGAACTCTGGTTTGTCACCCATAATGTTGTGTGCATTTCAATATTTTGAGCAAAACTGTGCTCTTACCCTGCTAATTGAACCTTCACACTCTGCTCTTACTGGTGCAATGTGCAATCAATGAAGACTGGCTACCAGGCTGGTCCAATTTAGCCATGAAACCTCCCACACTAAAATGACACGTGTTTCAGTTTCATTGTCCAACACCTGTATATTTATTTATATGGCGAGGCCTTTAAGAAAATCTAATTTGTTTTTAGTTGATTATTTTGAAAATACAGATGTGGTTCTCATTCAGTTTCCTGTTGGTGCAATGTGATCTGTATAAACAAAATCTGAGCTCCACATCCACCAAACAGAGTGGGGGGGTGGTCTTTTATTATTGTCAGTTAATGTTGTTGTTTGCTTCACTCAGCCGTACCTCATCTTCAATCTGTGGTCTGTGGTTTTTTTGTGTTTTGCATGTTTACAGATTATTCTGACCACACCAGTGGAGCACCTGATCCATTTCTTGTCTGCAGACTCATCTTTGTCTTGGATCAGATCGATGACAGTGGTGTCATTTGCAAATAACTCTATTTTAATGAAAGAGAGAATAAAGAAGCTGAGTGTCCAAAGAATAGTAAAATAAGCTGATTCATTCTGGTAGACATTTTCGGGACTAGTTTCCACTTCCTGCTTCTGACAGGTCTAGAGGAATGTTTTTAGAGAGCTTATCACTTGTTTTTTGTATTTAAATCCTAGATTGTATTAAATTTTTATTTTAACATGTTAAAAATTGAATATTTTACAGGAACAAGGTGCTTGGAGAAGAAATGGTACCATTTCATCAAAAAAATTATTGTTTAAGTAGAACAGGTCTGGCAGCAATAATGTTTGTAAACTTTAAAAAGAAAACTAATCATTTCAGCTTTTAATTTTAATTTTATTTAGAATCATATTTAGTATTTCTGGCTTTTCAAAATACTCAGAAAACCCAAAGTTAACCTGGTTCAGATGTGAGAGATCCTAAAAAGCCTTAATTTGAGTCTTCTGTTATAAATGTACTGTAAATTTAGACATTGAATGTTTTTTTCTTTTACAAAGTGGACCAACACAAATCATTCAGTTTGTTGTTTTTTCTATTCTTTGACTCAGTCAATGTGAATCATGCTGAGTTCAAGAGTGCAGTGTGTCTAAAGTATACATTAGCTTTAGGAAGTCATGTGTAAGGTGATTAATACAAGATCAGTCCAGAGGAAACCATATTTTACTTTATGAATCTGACTGATAAGAGCATAAACAGAAACCAGAATGGTGCATTCACATGAACCAGTGTGGGTATTTTTGTTTCTGCTAATGTTTAGTGGTTAATTCCCTCTGGATCTCCTCCCTTCACAGCTAACCGGCTTGTCTGCACCATGGCCTCTTGCTTGAGTACACAGTACAGTTTAACATCCTTTTAGGTAAATGACAGATATAATACCTTCCTGTGTGAACAGTGGGAGGGCTTTCATTGCTTTTCAGCTGATGAAAGAAAACTCAACACAGAAATGAAATTTGGATTAAAGTAAACTGTCAGACTGAACAGTTTTTATTCTTATCCTAATCTTTATTTACACAGTGAAGGATTGAAGATAAAGTGCATCTTTGTTTTACTCAGCTCTTCCCTTTCGTAAATGTCTTATCTCACCGCTATGCACTTCTTTTTAATGTTTTGTGTATTTGTGATCTAAGAATAAGATTTGACACTACCTAATCAGTTAGTGTAATTGTTTACAAAAAGGAACAAAAACGAGGCACACATATGGAAACAGCCAAACAATCCTAAGAATACCGACGGGGAGCAGCGCAACTGGGAGGAAGACAGTCCCACTGTAAACATGGCAGCATAATGGCTTCCTGTGTTAAGGAGAGCAACAAGGTGGACTGCAGCAAGAAACTGCAAGGACTTAGTTTGGACAAACTGGAGAATAAGAGAATGTTAATACTGCAGCGGTACATGTACAGTATAAGGGAAGGTTGAGCTGACTGAGCAGCTGACCGAGCAGCCGACTGAGCAGCTGACTGCCTGGGCAACCCAGATTGGTATGTTTTCTCGTGTAATTGTGTTTTTCTGAGACAACTGTTTTGTTTGTTTTTAGCAGAAACATTAATCTTCTCTTGTATCTTTATAGTTTGGGACTTCATTATTTTGTAATTGAACATTTTTAGAATAGAATAGAAATACAGTTTATTGTCCCACAGTGAGGAAATTCAGGTTTGTCAGCGAAGTAAATAGCAAATGGAAGCATCCAGGTACTCACACATAAAAAAAACTATAAAGGTCAAAGATCAAAATGTAAGAGCAGACTGAACATTAAAGGGAAAACATTACAGATGCATGGTAATGTAAACATACAGCATGGGGTGTCCCAAAGCAGCGGCGATATTTACATGCTTCTAAGCTATGTTCTTCATGATGACACATCTAACAATGATGGGCTCAGAGTGATAATCGTCCTTCATCGTGTATTATAGTTAAACTGAATGACGAGATTGTAAGCAAATTTACTGGATAGCACGCCTGTTTTTGAGGCCAGTTTAGCTTTGAGCTGTTATACACTGTTCCACAAAAAATGAGTAGATTTATAATGATCACACCTCAATAGAAGTAAAAAATGTAACAGTCTTTTTGACAGTGCAAAAGGCGACCCATGAATCAGTGACTCACAGCTCTCCATAATGATGCTCTCTTATTTTTTTTTTTTACTTCTTTGTGAAACATCCTAAATAAATGTCATAAAAAATATATATACGGTATATATATTGCATACATATGTATTCCACTCATGACTAATTCTGCACCGCGTCTGCTAATTCTTTAATCTGTTTAGCGGTTTAGTTTTAGCGAAGCTAATAGTTCAGTTAGCGCAATATTGGTTAGTGAAGCTAACTTTCTGATTAGCAGTGCCCTCCACTGTATTTTTAGCAAATTTCACCACACTCGCAACATCCCCGATGACATAACAAGACTGATCGTCTGTTCGTGTATTGTTATTGGGTCTAGGAAACAATGTAGACAGTGGAGGGAGTGGAAGCCACAGGTCCAGCCTTATGCTGAGGCTAAAGAACCAACCACACAAGCCTCCTTTGTTGAGCCTCTATCTCATCCAACTGCATAAGACGATAAAGAAAGACTCTTCAGTCAGAGACTTCTTCAGATCTGCTGAAACACAGACAGCTGCAGCATATTGAGGAAACTTCCATCACCATGAGAGCTTCCCCAACATTTAATTTCCTTTCTGGCATTAATAAAATCTGTTTTTGAAATGATCTCAAGTGAATTGAAAGATCAGCTGAAGAATGATGCATCTCTCAGGTCTTTGCTGGGCTGTTTCTTGAAGACTTGACTTAAGTGCCATTGATTTGCTGGAGAGTTTTTAGGCCTGTCAGCACTTGTTCTGTTAACTTTCATGTTATTTTTTAAATCACATTTACACATTATGCTCTCATTGTCAGTAACTGAAACTGAGTGAAAAAGCAGGCAAAACCCAAAGAACTTCAGATTTAGACCCCTTTAAAGGAAAATGGGAAAATCTGACTGATTGGATAGAAAGTATGAAGAAATTATGTTAAACTGTTGCTGTCTCTTGGTATATTTCAGAAACACGTCTGGTTTATGCTTCACTTCATGATGATAAATAAGTGCACCCTCAGCCAGCTGATTTGCTCTGTGCAAATATTTTCTACAGCTAAACCCCTATCCTTTAATCTGTAGGAAGTGGAAACATGAGCTCTACTGAACGTTTCCTGTCAGCCGCTGCCGTCTGCAGGTAAAAGAAGCTCTGATGTGCTTTTGATCAAATGTCAGTAAGTGAAAAGTAGGAATTACATTTGCAGAGGTGGCAAAAGTTAAGATAGTTCAAAGGTTTAAAAACTACTTTTTAATGTTTTGGGTTCTTATTCTGGTTAGATTAAAACTTTAATGGATAGACTGCATTGCTGCAAGTCTGATGTGGCTATGAACAAAATATCATTAGGATAAAATATATTTTTAAACTGACCTAAAGGAAATGATATTATCTTTTATGAAGTCCTAGGTCTAAGGAAACTCCGATAACTTTTAGCAGACATTGTGCAGACATCACAATCAAAATGTGAAACATAAGATTTGCACACTTCATAACAAAGGTAATGCAGCATATCAGGCATGTGATCAACGAAGTGAACTCGCGCTCTAGCTGCTGTTTTCCTGTCGATTCTTTGATGCAACACACATGATAAAGATTTATGTTTATCTTCGATGTTTTTCCTAGAAGCAGGCAGCACCTACTTAGCAGCCGGAAGTCTCCCTCAAGCATCATGAAAACATGGCAGAAACACAGGGCTGATGTCACGGCATGTGTGTGGCCGCAGACCACCGAAAAGAGAAAACAGGTGAAGCTGAGCTTGGTTTCCATGGTTACTACAACTTCCTGTGAGGCTCAAAACACACGAAGCAGAAGCCTGTTGATGCCTGACAGAAGGAGAGGAGCCAACGTCAATGTGAATTTATTTAAATAGCACAAAATACAACAGAAGTTGAACAAAGTGTTTCGCAGTTCAGTCAAGCAACACTACTAAACAGTGTAAACAGTAAAGCACAAGAACAAACAAACAAATACCACCTATCAGATCTATTTGGGTCTCATATTCTGCTTCAGTCTCACCCCAAGGAGATTAGATGAATTTTCATCATCAATTTAAAACATTCAACACTCAACGGTCCAAATATTGGAGGTTGAAACATTCCAACAGTTGGGATTAGCCACTGCAAAGGCCTGGTCACCTTTTCAATTAGGATCATGGAGGATTGTTAGAGCAGCTGGTTGGTTGACCGGAGGGCTCTCAGTGGAGTGCAGATGTTGAGAAGATCACAGAGTTATGACTGGGCCAGACCATTTAAGGCTTTAATAGTCGGTAGGACTTTGACATCAATTCAAAATGGACCTCGAGCCAGTAGAGAGAACGTGTTCAAGTTTTTAGCACCTGTTAAAAGACGAGCTGCTGTGTTCTGGATCATTTGTAGGCGCTGTAGAGACGACTGATCTTAACCGACATACGAGGCAATACCATAGTCCAAACGAGAGGCGATGAACGCATGAATCACATTTTCTTTGATTGGGAGATATTGTTTTACTATATGGCCAAAAGGATAGAATTAAGGAAAGGAAGGAGAAGTGATGAGAAGTATTTACTATCTGCTGTTTCAGGTGCAACACAGGTAGGGACTCTTTTAAAAAAAAAACTTGTGGGAACCATGAGAAAGCTGCAGGTCTTTAAAATCAGGTAATGAACAACTTTTGTTATAGATCCTCCATCATAGATACACAATGATCTAAAATACAGATGCGCTCATGATTCTAGAGGCACAGGAGGCATGACAAAGTTGCTGGAAAAGTGCCACAAACCATTTGTCATATGGAGAACCCTGGATGATTGAGAACGACATCAGATTTACTGAAAACGGCTCAGCTTTACATGTTGAAACTGGACCTTTTTAGGCTTAGTTTTCTAAAACGTTTGGATTATTTATCTCTGGTGCTGAGGTTGAAATGCCTTTTTTCCATGACCCTAATCTTTAGCTGCCTCCAAAGATTAATCTCACAACTCTGACTGAACCTCTCCAAATAATTAACATTAACCACATTTTTCTATAATAGAAGCTGATATTTTCTTTCCTCCTTTTTGCCAAATGTTGCTCCTCTCTGGTTCTTCAGTTTCACGTTATGTCTCCATCTGCTGCTTCCAGTCATTGTGCTGTCAGACTGAAGGATCTCATTGTGTGTTGTTCTGATGCATGACTCAACACACACACACACACACACACACACACACACACACACACACACACACACACACACACACGCACACACATCTGTGTTTTACTATCTTTATGAGGACTTTTCAGTTACTTCCATTGACTTCCATTCATTTTCCTTGATTTTTAGTGCCTAACCCTGACCCTAACACTAACCTTAACCCTAACCAGTTAATACCTAACCCTGACCCTAACAATAACTCAATTCATACCCTAGTCCTAAACCTAACCCCTGTTCCAAGAACGGAATTTGGAAAAGTGAGGACCAGGAAAATGTCCTCACTTTGTCAAAATGTTCTCACTTTGCGATAAAAATACGAAAATTGGTTCTCACTCAGCAACAAGTACAAGTACACACACACACACACACACCTGTTGTCACGCAGTGTGCAGGCACGCAGACAGGAGTCATGTTCTCTTCACCCAGATCTGCTCTTTCAGGCTGTTTTACTTTTACAGCAATGATGGATGCAGTTGGTTTAACAAGTATTTTGATCATTTAGAGTTTGGTCCATAGTAGTTTGGTGAGTTGCAGTAATTTGGTCTTTAACACATGACTGCGTGTAAACTGCAGCTCCTCTTCTCATACCAGCAAACTCTGAACATTAACAGATGGAGGTTTGCAGCGGTTTCAGCCAATAGCTGCAAACATATCTGTGGCAAAGAGGAGTGAAAAGGAGCAGCACATTTACAGATTATTATCATGTGGTGCAAGAAGTATTAACACCCTTTGATGCAATCACAAACTTCAATCTATTTGAGGGTTTATATGACAGAACAGCACAATAACTGCAATTGCATAATTGTGAAGAGTAAGGAATATCATGCATGTTGATTGACATTTTTTATAAATAAAATCTGAAAAATGTGGCGTGATGTTTATTCAGCCATCTTTTAACCTTTCACCTCTAAATAAAATCAGCTGCTTCTACTTTACTAATGCTCTCTAACAGACCTCTGTTAGAGAGCATCAGCAAACAACCAGCATCAAGAAGACCAAGGACCACCGCAGACGAGTCAGGGAGGAAGCTGTGGAGAGGTTTAAAGCAGGGTTAGGTTCTACAACAATATCCGAAGCTCTGAACATCTCACAGAACTCTGTTCAACCTGAAGATGGAGAAAGAATGGACCAACTGCAGACCTACAAAAACCTAAACTGACAGGATGGACAAGAACAGCATTAATCAGAGAAGAAGCCAAGAGGTTCATGGTAACTCTGTAGGAGCTGCAGAGATCCATAGCTCAGGTGGAAGAATCTGTCGACAGCTGTTCACCCCACAAATCTGGGCTTGATGGAAGAACAACATGTGGAAGAAGGTGCTCTGCTTAGATGAGAGCAAATTTAAATGTTTTACTCTACACGCAAACCACTATGAGTGGCAGAAAACCACATATCACACACCATCTCCATAGCGAAACATAGCGGTGGCAGCATCAGCCTGTGGGGTTGCTTTTCTCAGCAGGGACAGGGAATCTGGTTATTGGAGAGATTGGTGGAGCTAACTTCAGGATAGTCCTGGAAGAGAACCTGTTAGAGGCTGCAGGAGTTCTGCAACTGGTCTGGTGATTTCAATAGCGTGAAAGAACGCTTCATCTTCAGGTGGATCACAGATACACTCTGACTTCAGGGGTGTCAGTGCACCACTGAGAAGGCATGAAAACAACATATATCAAAAACATCTAAGTTGCAAAGGATGTGTGGGTTGTGATGGAGGTCACCATGTTCTCGATAAAAGGTGCGGCTTTCTCAACAAACAGGAAACATGTGAAACACCCAGAACATGTAGAAAATAAAGCTCTAGAATAAGTCTGGGGCGGTAAACAAACAGCAGTACAATGGTTCTCTGGAGGGCTCGTGATGCGGAGCTCCGAGTTTAACAAATGGCACGAATCTCATAATGAGCAACTCATAATAAAAACTCTAAAACACTAATTTCAATATGCAAATTAAAGTTAGGAAACCAAAGCTCTCAGGGGGATTTCTGAGCCACACCAGCCTCCTGCTGCTGATTGGACCCAGTGAAGCAAAGTTCCTGCTACAAACTGGATTTCTGTTCAGTTTTCAGCAAAGGGCAGCAGTTTTATCGATTCTCGTCTTCTTGTTAGTCGCACTGCGATGAGCACCATACCTGCAGCTGGTGTCAGAATAAATGATCAGAACCAAACCAGCAGGTCAGTTACAGAACCATCGAGGCCGGCAGCACCCGATGTAGAGAAGCAGAAGATCAAGCACAAATATTCATATCTGGCGAGTTCTTCAGAGCCAGTTTCTACCAGAAATTACACTAAGGGCTGCAGGTCACTTAAAACAAATGCACCATGAATCAGCCCTTGACCTTTAACCTTTCACCTACAAGTCCTACAAGATTTTAGTATGTTGGCAAAATTAACTCCGTCTAGGCATCAAATTTAGAAATAAGCAAATAAAGGATTTACTCCCTGAAGGTTAAAACAATAATAAATTATATAATTTTTACTGTTTCTGCAGGGCCCGTTTGGGTCTCAGGGGGTCCTAAGTGGGAGTTTTTCTGGGCCCGTTTGGGTCTCAGGGGGTCCTAAGTGGGAGTTTTTCAGGGGGGGATCCCTGGAGGGTTAATGTGCAGAGCTACTGTTAGCATATGGTGTTTTAGTTAAAAAGGAAAATATTTTGGATGCAATCAAACATCTGTGAACTCTCTGGCTTCACAGAGGAACATCTGATTGGCTGATTTCAGTATCCCTTTACCTTATTGGCTGCATGATATGACACAGCTTCTATGCATCCCAAAATAATGTTTTTTAATTATTTATGAGCCTTGGATGATGTTTCCTGAGGCGGAAGTGTGAGTCCCAGTTCAGATCGGCCTTTCAAACCAAAATACGAGAAAGCTTTTCTCCAACAAAGAAACTGGACCCAACAAAGTCAACACAGACTGGTGACCCACATGGACTGTGGTTGTGATAGATGGCTTAACCCAGCATTTGCTACACTAAGCTGTTTGTTTTTGAGTAAAGCTCGGTCAGAAAACATTGTTGTCTCATTTCTCCATCTCAGTCGTGTGGTTCTGATTTCAGTTACCTGTTTTGAACTCACGCCCTGAAAGCAGAACTAGGCCAGCCCTGCTGTGTAGGAGTGACCTGTGGGTTGGCAGTTAGAGCTGAAGCGACAGTCTCTACGGCCAGAGAGAGGCTGGGGAGGCTGAACGACGCAGAGGGAACCCATGTGGTTCTGAGGAAGTTACCAGCCTCATGTGGGTCAGACGAGGTCCTTCACTGTTCTGACTCTGGTAAATGTTTCAACCTGCTGGGTTTATGCTGTTCACTTCAGCCCATTATTTATATTATTCTTTACTTTACTTCATCATGCCACTGCAGTTTATTTTTTTGTGTGTGAATTGTCTTGTTGTTGAAATGTGCTGTATAAATAAAGTTTATTTATTTGTCCATCATAAAAACTTCAAAGAAAACCCTTTTTCTTCTTTTAAGTGGAGATTAAAGTTTGATATCAGGGATTCATCCTGTTTGAAAACCAGGTTGAGTTGTGGACATTAAAATCATATAAACTCAACGTGCATATAAAGTTGCACACATGCAGTGAGATCCAAACCCAGCTTGCTCTCTGGGATTTCCTAACCTGGATCAGAATCTCAGAGCCTCTTCATACTTGGTTCTGAAGTACTGAACACTATGATCAGGGATGTGTTTCTGTTGGGTCGCTCAGATTCTGTTTAGAGGTGATCAGCAGCACATGTGGTCTTTTTCTTATAAAGGTGTCGACACAAAGGTGTTCTGAGTCAAACTGGACCATAACCTGCCTTTCTGACATGACTGCAGACCAGCAGCAGAAGATACCAACGGGTACTTCAGCACCTCAAATATAAAACAAATTGATTAAGCCATTTAAGATTAAGTGTTGACAACTGTGCAAAAGTACAAATATAAACAGTTTTGGGTTAATTCTGTGAAACATGCATGTTCACCACATTCATTAATTATAGTTCTGAATTTTCCTGCTGGTCCAAATGCTGCCAGCATGGTGTGCAGCTCTGTTACCTTTGCTGGTGAGCAAATGTTGTGACTGACTGATCCAGTAAAGGACATTTGGTAGTTTGCTTCTGTGACCTTCATCACTGGACCACCTGTTTGGATTCTCACTAAATGTGTAGAGCTGCAGGTGGGAACGTATTGCTGCTAACTGTGTGATGCCCTCTACACCTCACTGACCTCCATACAGTACCATCACACCCTGTGTGTGAAAACAGCAGTCGTGTCAGCAGATGGAGAAGATGAATGCTGGTGAGAACGAGCGATCGAAGCAGCAGAGTGGGAAACAACACGTTGTGTAAACATGAAGGAGACTTCGCTGCTCTGTTGTTCCAGCGTTCAGGCTGAAAGAGATGTGGGGATGAGTGCATACATGAGGGAGAGGAAAACCAGAGCGTTGTTTGTTTGGGTGTAAAAAAATTATGAAAAGGTACTAAACTTCTCGACATGACAAAGAATCATGGTGCATTAAGACAGAAGCTGCAGGCTGGCTCCTTATTTTCCAGATAAAAGTGTTATTGCCTAAAAAACTGTTATTGTCGTTTGGTCATTGGCTCATCATGCTGTACAACCTGTGTCCAAAACCTGACCAGCTGTCCAGAAAACATCTACCCTGTGGAAAATGGGTGAACTGTGCTTGAAAGCTAATCTATTCCAGGAACAAAGCGATTTAAATGAACCATTATCCTTTCAGAAAGAGTCCTTGTCCTGAACAATATTCACAAACAGCAGGAAATCTAATCCTGTGTTTTTTGAGGATGCTGGTGCCTGACGTGAGCGACATTCATGGAGGAATACCTCCTCACATGCACAGGGAGGTCAAAAGGTCAAAAGGTAGGTAACGATCAATACACACACACACACACACACACACACACACACACAGTCCCAGCCTTAGAGGAAAGACAAAGCATGGTATCTTAGTGTGGGGACTGAATGGGAGAACTGGTGTTTAACTGGGAATACTCACTGGCTGAAGATTTATCCTTTTCATTTATTTTTCTACATTACCACTTTGAACCAAACTGTTTCTCATCCTTTTATTCATGTTAATCATTTAAAAATATTGGCAGTGACGCTTTAGCGCTGAATTTTAAACAGGATGTCTGTGGCGTTAACAAAGTCTCTGATTATTTGACCACTTCTCAGGTATTTCTGTTTATGTTCTTTTAGTAGCCTCATCGTTTAGTTATTTCTGTTCACTTAGATGTTGCTGTCACCTCCCTAGACTCCCTGCTCATCTGTGTTAATTAGCCACCCTCCCTCAGGCCTTTAGTCTCTCTCTTCCACCAGCTGCTCCTGGTTCCCCTCTGATTAGCTCCCTGTGTTCATTGGTCCATTCTCCAGCCTTCCTCAGTATTTATACTCTCTGGTTGTCATTGTCCTCCACTGGTTCCTTCTGGAAACTACCCTGGCTACTACCTGGTCCATGTCCCTAGACCTGCCTGTGTTTTTTTGTGTAAGTTTACCTGTTCTTTTCATTAAAAGCATTTATCAACTCACCATGACACTTCCTCGCTCTTGCCTGCACTGGTCCAACAACAACCTCACTCACCATGACACTGGTGGTAAAAGCAAAGAGGAGAGAGAGCAGCAGTCGATCAGTAATGCTCTTTATTTTGGTTTAAGGAATAAAATCATCCTGTCAACAGTTTCCTTTGTTAAGTGATTCATGCATGCACATCTTAACTAGTCTTCTAGATGCTGTTTTCAAGAATGCAGACAGAAACCAGCACTTTGTGGCATTAAAACTGAGACTTATACCAACATTATGACTGCCTTGCACAGAAAAATTATTTCCTTTTCACTGTGGCTCTAAACTCTATTGCTACAATATAAAGCAACTAATACTGGTACATAATTTAATGTTTGGGTTTTTGCTTTATTTGTTTTTGCGTGAGGATTATTGATAATTGTGGTTAATGGTTTTCCTTTCTTAGTTTATTACCTTATGTTTAGTTTCTTGGTTCTTTCTGGTATTCTGCTCTTTGTGAGTTGGTTTAGATTCTTGTTCTGGTGTTAGCCGTTAGTTTTGTTTCTTGTTCAGTTGCCCTTTGTGTTCATTTCTGAGTTTATAAGTCACTCTCTCTACGTTTTTCTGCCCAGGTTCTTCCACAGCTGTTCTGCATTCCACCTTTTAGTCCTACCTGGTTCTGATGCCACTCATTGACTTTCCCAGCGGTTAAACTAGTCAGTTTTCTGACCTCCTCGCCAGGTTCTCTGTTCTGTTCTGTCTCTATCTTCACTGTTTCCACCCAGTTTATTCCTTTTTCCTCTATATTACATACATATTTTACACCATCTGAGGTCCACCCTCCATGTAAAAAAAACCAACTGGTTGAATATCCTGCCACTGATCATTCAATCAAGAAACTGTCCCAGAGACGTTTAAAGTTTTAATGTTTCAGAGGGACCCGGCTAGAGTCCCGAATTAAATCTGATGGAGAATATATGAAGGGAGCTAAAGATTAGGGTGATGGCAAGGGGGCCTTCCAACCTCAAAGACTTGGAGCTCATCACCAAAACTAAAGCAGCCAAGAGGCCCATAGTGACTCTGGAGGAGCTGCAGAGATCCAAAGCTCAGTTGGGATGATCTTTCCACATTGTAACTACAGGTCCTTCTCAAAATATTAGCATATTGTGATAAAGTTCATTATTTTCCATAATGTAATGATGAAAATTTAACATTCATATATTTTAGATTCATTGCACACTAACTGAAATATTTCAGGTCTTTTATTGTCTTAATACGGATGATTTTGGCATACAGCTCATGAAAACCCAAAATTCCTATCTCACAAAATTAGCATATCATTAAAAGGGTCTCTAAACGAGCTATGAACCTAATCATCTGAATCAACGAGTTAACTCTAAACACCTGCAAAAGATTCCTGAGGCCTTTAAAACTCCCAGCCTGGTTCATCACTCAAAACCCCAATCATGGGTAAGACTGCCGACCTGACTGCTGTCCAGAAGGCCACTATTGACACCCTCAAGCAAGAGGGTAAGACACAGAAAGAAATTTCTGAACGAATAGGTTGTTTCCAGAGTGCTGTATCAAGGCACCTCAGTGGGAAGTCTGTGGGAAGGAAAAAGTGTGGCAGAAAACGCTGCACAACGAGAAGAGGTGACCGGACCCTGAGGAAGATTGTGGAGAAGGGCCGATTCCAGACATTGGGGGACCTGCGGAAGCAGTGGACTGAGTCTGGAGTAGAAACATCTAGAGCCACCGTGCACAGGCGTGTGCAGGAAATGGGCTACAGGTGCCGCATTCCCCAGGTCAAGCCACTTTTGAACCAGAAACAGCGGCAGAAGCGCCTGACCTGGGCTACAGAGAAGCAGCACTGGACTGTTGCTCAGTGGTCCAAAGTACTTTTTTCGGATGAAAGCAAATTCTGCATGTCATTCGGAAATCAAGGTGCCAGAGTCTGGAGGAAGACTGGGGAGAAGGAAATTCCAAAATGCCAGAAGTCCAGTGTCAAGTACCCACAGTCAGTGATGGTCTGGGGTGCCGTGTCAGCTGCTGGTGTTGGTCCACTGTGTTTTATCAAGGGCAGGGTCAATGCAGCTAGCTATCAGGAGATTTTGGAGCAGTTCATGCTTCCATCTGCTGAAAAGCTTTATGGAGATGAAGATTTCATTTTTCAGCACGACCTGGCACCTGCTCACAGTGCCAAAACCACTGGTAAATGGTTTACTGACCATGGTATCACTGTGCTCAATTGGCCTGCCAACTCTCCTGACCTGAACCCCATAGAGAATCTGTGGGATATTGTGAAGAGAACGTTGAGAGACTCAAGACCCAACACTCTGGATGAGCTAAAGGCCGCTATCGAAGCATCCTGGGCCTCCATAAGACCTCAGCAGTGCCACAGGCTGATTGCCTCCATGCCACGCCGCATTGAAGCAGTCATTTCTGTAAAAGGATTCCCGACCAAGTATTGAGTGAATAACTGTACATGATTATTTGAAGGTTTATGTTTTTTGTATTAAAAACACTTTTCTTTTATTGGTCGGATGAAATATGCTAATTTTGTGAGATAGGAATTTTGGGTTTTCATGAGCTGTATGCCAAAATCATCCGTATTAAGACAATAAAAGACCTGAAATATTTCAGTTAGTGTGCAATGAATCTAAAATATATTAATGTTAAATGTTCATCATTACATTATGGAAAATAATTAACTTTATCACAATATGCTAATATTTTGAGAAGGACCTGTATTAGTTGTGCACTTGACAGATCATTATGAAGTCATAGGAGACACAGAAAACATGTAGAAGAAGCTGCTCTGATATGCAAAACACTAAAGGTGAGTTCTTCTTTCTGCAGATCTGGCAATAAACAGGGGAAATTAAACCAGCTGTCCAAAAATGTAGTCAATCACAGTTAATTAATGATGTGGCGAGTGGATGTTGACTTTTAACATATTTACATTTGACTCAAGTTATCTTTGTCTGATATTAAAATTTATATGATGATCTGAACCTTTTATGTGTGCAAAAAGTAACGACAGAAGAAATTTTTAAAGGATGCAAATACTTTTCTGAAAACTAAAAACAAGTTTAAGGAAAAGCAGAAATATTTGTGCACAAAGCAACAAGAAGTATTCCTGCTTCAAAAATTACAATAAAAATGTGCTTTATCTACATTTCATTTAAGATAACAGAGGTTTGTTTTAAAAATCAATGACCAAGCAATTCGTAAAAATATTACTAAACTTCATCCTCTCTGCTCTGTAAAAGCATGCCTTTCGTTTCATCATGAGAAAAACTCTCTTCCTCTTTTTTATGCTCTGTTTCAGACTCAGTTTCACAGAAGTGTTGTGACATATAGTTTTTTCCATCTCCTTTTCATTTCCTGTCATGTTTTCAAAGTAAAAGCACTTCTGAATGTCTTGATTTGAAGGATTTGAAACCCAGGTTTTCACAGCAGATTGGGTTTTCTGACAGCAATGTGGTGAGATGGTTAAACCGTGATGCAGTTCAGTTACGGGACACAAAAGATCATAATCAACCATTTCAGTTAAAGGCTAGGAGGCATTTTTGGCAAATCATGTGTAAACCTTATGTTTAGTGATGATTTTAAGCAGCTGCAGTGATAAATCATTTGGCTTTTGACAATAAGACAAAACTTCTGATAGTTGGTTAGAAAAGATTTATCCAAGTTGTATAATGTATTATTTTTTTTAAGGTTTTACACGTAAGCATCAGGCCTAATAAAACAAAAACACTGTGTGAAATGGGCAAACAATGTAACCATAATAAATAAAAATCCAGATGTGGTCAGATGGCACATCCTTTAAAGTAAAAACCTGATGGAAATAGGTTGCTCTTCTCATTTTGTCATGGTATGTCCATTCACACCCACACGTTGCCAGTGTTCAGCGAGCTCTGCCCTGGTGGCAATATGATTCTGCGGGGCGGTGCTCCAGACCTGCTTCACTGCATTTGGACAGTGAAGTTTCTGATGAAATGAGAAAGTTTTCCAGATTGTCAGCCGCAGGCGAGCCAGTTTTGATGCAAAGTGGTCGTGGCTGCATGATTTTTGTTGGAGGTACTCCCACTTCCTAAGGAATAGTGGGTAAACTGTTCCAACTAACTTAAGCTGTTGAGCTCATTTTACTGTTTATCTGTTGGATGGTAACTTCAAGTTATTAAAAGGTGCTGCATCAAGGAAAACCTTAACATCCCGTTAAATGACTGAGTCGCGTTTTGGCTTCATTTCCTTCTTTCATTTAATTAAAAATATTTCTTCCTTTATTGTGGTCGAAAACATGTCAATGCTGCCAACATTTCATGACTCAGCCTATCGTAAGCTTTCTCTGCCTGAAAACATAGAGGGAGAAAAGGAGCATTGTTTCCAAGACTCCTATAAGTCATGCTTTTATAACGCAGAGAAAAAGGAAGCAGCGTCTTAGTCAATCTGATATTATTTTACAGCAACTTAAACTTCATCCAATTCAAACCAGCCCGGAGTGTCTTTCCAGCCAATCAGAGTGTTCATATCTGCCCACAGCATTCCTCACACCCAACTGAAAGTGAGAGCTGAGTCACACAGACAGAATGTCACTCATTCCTGAGCACTGAGAGTTCGCAGTGTGGTTTTCCTTTTTTCTCTCATCTGTCCGTCCCTCCCTTGTTCTTTCCGTTAAGTGTGTGTGTGTGTCTGTGTGTGTTTCTGTCTTGGCATCACAGTGAGAACCATTTTCCCGATTTCACCATTTAATTAAGGACCGTTTGTACCAAAGTGAGGACATTTTGCTGGTCCTCACGACCTCTTTTGCTAACGATTAGGTTTAGGACTAAGATGTGAATTGAGTTTAGGTTAAGGTTAGGGTTAGGCAGGCACTGGTAATGGTTAGGTTTAGGGTTATTGTCAGGGTTAGGGCATAGAAAGGGTTGAAAATGACTGAAAAGCAATGGAAGTCAATGGGAGTCAACACATGGTCCTCACTACATATAGCAAAACAAGAGTGTGTGTGTGTGTGTGTGTGTGTGTGTGTTTGTGTGTGTGTGTTTTGGCAGGATGAGTAATTTGCAGTGGGATGTGAGCAACTTCCTGTTTTTACCCGTTAAGGACATCCGTGTTGGCTCTACATTTGTGTGTGTGTGTGTGTGTGTGTGCAGGGATGAGGATAATAGACGGGAATGGGATTACATAGTAACTGGACACTGGAACATTCCAGTTATGAGACGTGTAACGACTGAAGATACTCCACAAGTGTGCTTATTGATCCGCTGTTCAGCCTCCTACCTCCTTAGATTCAGCCTGATGTTCCAGATGATCCCAAGGAAGCAGGATGAGGAAGGAATTCAAGTAAACAAAGCTTCTGATTAAAGTTAAATTAAACATCTAAGAAGTTAAATTCAACACAACAAGCTCTTCGTTGGTTTATTTCCTATCTAAAAAGAGAGAAGAATGTGTTAGAGCTCAGAGTACAATATCAACTTTTAGTTGTAAAATGGGTGTTCCACGAGGCTTCATTTCAGTACCACTGCTTTTCTGCTTATACAGTCATATTTAATAAATTAGAATATGTGGGATGATGAGGCTAGTTTGTCAGATTAAAAGTACTTTCTGAAAATAATAACCTTTAAGCAGATGTTAAACATACTCTCCATCACTTTTTAAGCCAACATTTCCGTATTAAAAATGCTTTTATTGGCCTGATGTAAAATTCTAATCTGAAATGTCGTGTTTTCATTTGCTATAATCAGAAAATCATCATAATAGACATAAATAAAGACTTGAAAACAGTCTGCGTGGAATTAATCTATATCATGTGTTTCATTTAGTGAATTGAGCTATTTAAATAAAAACACTTTTAATAATATTCAAATTTATTGAATGAATCTGTGTATTAATGAACTACCTGAAAGTTGTAAAGCTGTATGCCGATGATATACAGTATGTGCCTGTGACTCCGCAGCAGGCTGCAGAGGCGCTGACTGCGCAAATCTTGGGAGTCTCCTGGTGGTTTAAGAATCATTTTCTCTTACGCTCCTTTCCCACTAGTCCCTGCTTAGAGCATTTTGCTACAGTTGGACTCGCTTTTCTGTATTTTCATTAGTGCGGTTTTTAGTACCTGCTTTCTTGTGGTTCCAGCCGTTCAGAGTCACGCTGAAAAGGTGACGTCAGAAGACCGGCCGTCACTGATTGGGTACGGGGCGGAGTCACTAGTCGCAGCACATTTCAGTAACTAATATTTTTAACTGTTACATTGTTTTATGCTGGGCTTATTGTGTATTTGAGCTGTCGCTACAGAGCACTGTTTACTAAAACCAGCCGCCACAGAGACAGTTTCTTCCCCCAGGCTGTTTCTCTGATGAACATTCAATAGAGTACAAAACAACAGCATACAGATGTTGCAAATGCACCTTTTTTATTAGATATGTGTATATTGTACATTGTAAATTGTAAATTTGTATATTTGTATATTCTGTAATGCGAAAACAGAACAAAAGAACAAAATGTACCGTAGTCAAATTCCTTGTTTGTATGTATGAACTTGGCAATAAAGCTGATTCTGATTCTGATATAATAGCAAGCTAGCACTGTGGTGTATAGTAGCCCAGCGTGAGCACCCTCAATTTCATTGTACCCCCCAGTACAATGACAATAAATTCTATTCTATTCTATTAGGTAGCATTGGCTGACATGTCATGATTTCCCTCTCTCTCCTGTACTGATCCACAATGTTTGGGTCTCGTCGCCAAGAACCTTCTCTGGTTCTGTTCTTTCACTCTGAGTTTGACAGCAACCATTAACGGAGCAGCATTCTAGGCTGTTATTTTTTTTTTGTGTGTCTATTACATCGCTTTGGACTCATTAAGATGGTACTCAATTGTAGTGGAAAATGAATTATAGCGTGTTTAACTGACCCGATCCGATCCGACCTGACCTGAATAGGTACTAATGGAAAAAGGAGGCAGTAGAATTGAACTAAAACTGTCTCAGTGTGTTTCACAATCAGACACAGTTGTTAATTTTACTTTAATTGATCGAAGAGCGGCAACCGAGGGCTGCACGGTGCTGCAGTTGGTAGCACTGTTGCCTTGCAGCAAGAAGGTCCTGGGATCAACTCCCAGCCAGAGGTCTTTCTGCATGGAGTTTGTATGTTCTCCCTGTGCACGCGTGGGTTCTCACTGGGTACTCTGGCTTCCTCCCACAGTCCAAAAACATGACTGTTAGGTTAATTGGTCTCTCTAAATTGCCCTTAAGTGTGAATGAGTGTGTGCGTGGTTGTTTGTCCTGTGTGTCTCTGTGTTGCCCTGTGATGGACTGGCGACCTGCCCAGGGTGGAGCCCGCCTCCCACCCATAGACTGCTGGAGATAGGCACCGGCCCCCCCAATGACCCACTGAATGAATGATCAGAGAGAAATCCAAAAAGTGATCTTGTCTCCTTTCGCTTGAAAAGATCTTGTATGCCTATTGCATGCTGCCGGATTGTATGTGCGTGCTTTAATTTTATCACACCTTTCTGACTCTGTAACTGTCTGTGGCAAAGCTAGCAATCAGCTTTGCCAGTGATTTCCTTGAACAAAAATGTGCTGATTGTTTTATATTAACATCAGTGAGGTGAATTCACTGTAAACTCCAGAAAAACCTTTATCCCTTAAGCTGTGATAGTTTAGATGACATTTAAATGTGTTAACTTGTTCCAGAGCAAGTTAGTGAAATTACATTAAAGCCAACCACAGCAGGGATAATTGCCTTTATATTTTAAAGGAGCCCAGATTTGGAATAATTTATCACCGGTAATCAAACAGTAAACCGATTTTTGAACGTTTGATTCCCAGGTGAAAAAACAGCTGAAACGGCAACAAAACCTCAGCACATAATGTTTTACTTATACCGTTATATTTCTGTTGTCATTTTTAATATTTGTTAAAGTTTTTCCCAGAGTCTTATTTTACTTTGGAAATTTCATCTTGGAAAATTAAGGAATTTTGACAGGAAAAATGTGCAGGAATCCCATCCCAATGGCTGGGTTTCTATATGTGTCTTAGTGTGTTAAAGAAACTCAAACAGCATATGAAGCATGATTAGCCTGTACATTATTCACCACAGCAGTGTCAGTGTGTAGAAGAGAAACCAGAGACTGAGTTTGTTTTACAAAGCCAGTGTATGTAAATACGTCCGGCCTGTTAAATGGATGGTTACACACACCCACACCCACCTAGCAGACTGCTGATCAGGCTAAAACCTCTCAGGACCTCTGCAGGGAAAATGTTTTGTGACTGTGTCGTGACTGAGGTGGTCAATAACAACCTGTGTGGGAATGGTTGTGCTTACAGGTGAGTGTAGTGATGCAGTCGGACTAAAAGAAGAAGCTGCTCTAGGAAGGATCTGAGGGTCTGCTCAAGTGATCTCTGTCCATAACTCTGGCTCTGTTTGTTTTCTACATTAAGGAGCTGAAGCCTGCTGTGAACACAGTGGACGTTGCTCTGAACAGATAACATCAGTGTCCTCTTGAAGTCATGTCAACAGAGCAGCGTTGCTTTCCGGTGTTTGTGCTGGTAGTTAGTGGAGAGGAGGATGTCACCCTTGATGATCACAGTAACTGCAGTTTATCTTTGGTTAATATTGTTTCTGTTGATGAGTGCTGCAATATAAAAACATCATCTAAAGAGGGAAGAAAGCTGTGTTTTAACAAGTTCTTGCTATAAAATCAGGGGTCCTAAATGGCTGGTATGCTACACTATTATTGCAGTCTATCCCTGACTTCGTCTTAGCATCAGTGCCACCAGGCTACATAAACTTTATTTCCCCCAAACCAGGAGAGTTCTGGTTTCATACTGAATCTAATCCAAACAAGACACGAGAGCCAGGAACATTTCAATAACTAAGGACTGTGGAAAGTAAAACTCAACATTTCTAACTATGCATTTATTCATAAAATCATCAGTAAAAAAATCAGCTGTTTCTCTTCTCAAAGGTCTATAAAATGTTCAAACACGTTCAGGTTGGAGGATATGAACTGTTGGGACCACAGCCATGGGTTACAAAATGAAAGGCCAGTAAGAACGTTTTCTGGAACTTTCAAAATAAATCGCATAAACCTACCTCCACCACAGCCAGGAACAGGAGTAACAGCGGACTTCCTGTGACGTCACTGTTTGAATAAAAACCCCGCTTTGCAACAAACTGACCTCTTCCACGCAGGTCCCCAGAGGAACTGGACGGAGGGACACAGCACGCTAATGTCTCTTTGCTGGCAAATAGGCATAACAATCACACGATCATATGCACCAAGTTAAGTACGAATGAATTCCTGTTTGTGTATCCGGTATTCATTCATGAACGGGGTAATTAAGGTACAAGCGTAGCTTGATTTTCTCTCTGAGGTCTACAGAAGAAAACTGTGTTCCAGAGAGTTCCCAGCAAAGACCCTGTCTCTACGACGCCGAGTGGAGCAGTTTTTCCTGATCTGAAGGAAGGACAACGGGACCTCATCACCGTGGTTACAGCTGTAACATGCAGTTCAGCCCGCCCGGCAGAACGAGCCGCCTCATCCCACAGCTACAGAGGTTAACTGCAACTAACCCTTTGTTCACTATGGATGCTTTCTTCAACTTCGTCGCCCCGGACAACTTTTCCTCAGCATGGTTCACATAAGAGGTTGTGTTTTGGGCAGAGAAAAGAAGTTTAGAGTGAAATAACCTAAACATTTATCATATTATGACGTTTGGTTTTGTTTATGTTGAAAACTCAGCTATCTTAGTGCTAGCAGATTATCTGCTCGGCACATGTGCTCAGTTTGTGTTCTGTGTTTGTGTTTTTTTTTTTAAAGTAAAGACAAAGTTTATTTAAACACAGAAGATCGTCCATAACGCGCCGTCCACGCTTATGCATTTTAACCCTTTTATTAATGGTATTTTAAAGGTCTGTTTGATTCTGATGATAAGCTATAAGCTTCTTTTGTTAACTGCTAACAACTAAGAACACATGCTTGCCCACTAAAGATCATTTACCCAAAAAGGTTGTTAGTTTTCAATCCAATAAAATAATATTTCCCTAAATATTATTTTACGAAACACAATTAAGCCCATTTCTCAAAGATTTGTTTGTTATTCAAAATAACATTTCTCTAAATATTATTTTAATAAATAAAGGCAGTTAATTAGACACCGTTGAGAATTAGTCTTCCAGAAGATTGGTTTTATTCAGCAGATCATTATTTAAAACATTATTTTATTAAAATAATATTTAATCTGATCTTGCATTGTGAATGGTTGTCTAAACGTTTGCTGATTATTTCCTAAGTTAGTTCCAAGACTAACTTAACTTCATTTCTAGATTCTTCAAGATAATCCTTGGTTCTCAAACATAAACATTGCATGGTAATGTTGCATCACTCTTTTGGTCATAATTTTCAATCATCTTTAATCAACTTGTTTATATTGTACATAGTCCATTAGTCTTCATTATTCTTTAATTCTGCTTGGTAGTTTAGTTGGATTGTTTTAGCAAAGTAAAGAGTTTGTTGATTGAAATATGTTTGACTTTGAGTTGACTTATTTTTGTTAATAAATTCTTGTATTTTAAGAAATTGTGTGAATTCATTCCATATATGTGCAGAGTTTATGCTGTTCAATAATGTCAGAGCTCGTCTCACACCTTTCTATTTTGTCCTAATACCATCGCCTTACTGGGCTGGTATTCACAGGACAACCCTTAACAGACCCAAATATTATTTGATATTAAATATTAAATAATATATTCATAATCACAA
Source organism: Girardinichthys multiradiatus (assembly GCF_021462225.1). Classification (NCBI taxonomy): domain Eukaryota; kingdom Metazoa; phylum Chordata; class Actinopteri; order Cyprinodontiformes; family Goodeidae; genus Girardinichthys; species Girardinichthys multiradiatus. Next base: position 3,726,976 of record NC_061812.1, on the reverse strand, counting down.
CAGAACCATGAGTCTCTTCTCCCTTACAATGTCTCTGTGAGGTTACTGGGATTCTGGTTCAGCCATTGCTCTTTGACCTCCTTCTGCAGTGTTTGCCTTCGATGTTTTGTTATCGAGGAACTGAAGCTTGAAGCTCTACTGACCCGACACAGCTTTTGTCCCGAGGGGAGATTTTCTTTGACCTTTGGAGTAAATACACCAGTTCTTTAAAGTCATTCTTTCATGTTATCCATCATTTTTTTGTCTACTTTTGTTCATTCAACCCCCGTCTGTAGCCAAACACTCGCCTTCTTCCCTCTGCCCCTCCAGATTTCCACGTGAAACGTGATCCTGGGGTTGAAGGGTTGTATTTCTAACTGCTGAGCTCAGAGGCTTCCTTGTTGGAACGTGTTGAGCAACGGTTTAGTCCTGTGGCTGGGGGCTTATTTCCACAGAATTCCCATGGGAGACACTTTGACAAATCCAATGTCAAGTTTCAACGTGTGCACGTGTCTTTGTCCCTGTTTGCATAAGAAAAAGGTATGTGCACCAATAATCATAAGATGCTGGTTCATGGTTGTGTTTGAAGACAACACAAGTAATACATTTCCCTAAGATGTTTCAAGCCCTAATTTTGCTGAGGATGCTTTCCAAGTTCCCTGAAGTGTTAAATTCCTGACAAATGAAAACATTTCCAAGCCTCTGCACATAAGGAAGACTTCGGATAAGGAACGCTGGTGTCACTAAATGGCTCAGACTGGCTCAGATATGTTACTAGTGGAAAAACATTCCCAACCGTCAGTCAGTCATTTTCTACCGCTTATTCCATAGTGGGTCGCAGGGGAGCTGGTGCCTATCTCCAGCAGTCTATGGGCGAGAGGCAGGGTACACCCTGGACAGGTCGCCAGTCCATCACAGGGCAACATACATACAACCAAGCACACACTCATTCATACACCTAAGGGCAATTTAGAGTTACCAATTAACCTAACAGGCATGTCTTTGGACTGTGGGAGGAAGCCAGAGTACCCGGTGAGAACCCACGCATGCACGGGGAGAACATGCAAACTCCATGCAGAAAGACCCCAGGCCAGGAATCGAACCCAGGACCTTCTTGCTGCAAGGCAACAGTGCTACCAACTGCGCCACCGTGCAGCCATTCCTAACCGTTTCACACAAATTTATTTAAATGACAGCCAATACTGAATTTTTCAGATAAGATTCAGATCCTTTGATCCACTTTAAAATGCCAGAGGTGATCCATTAACTAATAGTTTTATTTAAGGCTAATTTTATTGCACTACGAGCTACTTTATTAAAACAAGGATCTTATATCTGAAGAAACAGCTTCGCTTGAAGCCGGGCTGTACTTACATGCACCGAGCTGAGGTCTGGAAAAACTCACAAGGATGCAGGCAGAACCGAGCCGGCACACACATATCTACAAACAGTCATTGTAAAAAGAAAGTGCGCCCCTTTATCAAGCACGGATTGCTTAAATAAAGCCCCCAGTGTACAAAGCTCCTTCCAATAACTAAAAAGTGGCTGCAAAGCAAGCCCAAATCATCAGTCCTCCACCACCGTGCCTCTAAGTATGAGGTGTGAATTTGCATCCCCAGCATTAACAATATGTTGCAGTTAATGTTTCTTTGCGGTTGTTTCATCATGTTAACTTCATAGATTCAAACAGGTTTAAAGATTACACAGTGACAGGCTAAGACGGTCCTAATGTAGCATTCAGGGGAAGTGAAGACGGCTGGGAAGATCATTTCTGTGGTTTTATGGATCATAGGAAAGAAGTCCGGAAAAGTCATCAGGAGCACACACACATACACACACACACATTCCCTGGAAGGCGTTAGCGTCCGCATTCACAGTGATCTAGGAACAATGTGAGCTATGTGTTCCTAGAAAGAGTTTCTGAACTCCCTTTTCTGTGATAGGACTCTGTTACTGCTGGAGGAACAGAGGCAGCTGACCTGCAGCACTCAGTTTCTCAACCTGGCAGTTAAATATGGCCAATCAGGATTCCCCCTGCTGAGCTGTGTGTTGAGGCGACTGTTACAGTTTTGTTCAGGATGAGTTACTGTCCAGAGCAGCAGTGATTATTTAGAGTGGCATAAAGATGAGGCATAATTACAAATGTTTCTTTTTAGGGTGAGAAGCCAATGCATCAGTTGCAGCAGCAACAACACTTTGTAAGCTCCATCTGCTGGGGTTTATGTGAAATGTAAAATGTTTTCTTTCTTGGCTGAAAACGGATGCTGCTGAACTGATGAAATATTGGATCATAAAGGTATTTTTAACTGGAGGCACTGTTCAGACGGCATGCAGCGGGGTTAAGGGTGTCACCGCTGCACCATTGGTCCATCATTTGAAGCAATACAATGAAATGATTCAAATGTTCCCCTGCAAAATGAATGCTCCTTCAACAAGCGAAAACCTGATCAGTTCCTGTAAATCTGAAATAAACTCTGTTAAAACATTTCTGGGTTTTTTAAATTCGTTTTTATTTTTAGCAAGTTATGCCTGTGTTCATATATGCATTGGAAAACTGACACTGACTGATCTTTCCTAAGTGCTCCTGAACCCATGGAGTAGTTTCCACATCAGAGTTGGTCCTTTGTGTTAAAATGTAGCAGGAGGGTCTAAAAAACCCCACCGTATTTCCAGATTCCACAGATTTGTATTCCCAATGCTCACGTCTTGCCTCTTTAAATTCAAAATGCACTGCTCAAAAAAATAAAGAAAACATTTAAAAAACACAATATAACTCCAAGTAAATCAAAGTTCTGTGAAATCAAACTGTCCACTTAGGAAGCAACACTGATTGACAATCAATTTCACATATTGTTGTTCAAATGAAAAAGACAACAGGGGGAAATCTTTGGCGATTATCAAGACACTCAATAAAGGAGTGGTTCTGCAGGTGGGGACCACAGACCACTTCTCAGTACCGATGCTTTCTGGCTGATGTTTTGGTCACTTTTGAATGTTGGTGGTGCTTTCACACTCGTGGTAGCATGAGACGGACTCTACAACCCACACAAGTGGCTCAGGTAGTGCAGCTCATCCAGGATGGCACATTAATGTGAGCTGTGACAAGAAGGTTTGCTGTGTCTGTCAGCGTAGTGTCCAGAACCTGGAGGTGCTACCAGGAGACAGGCCAGTACACCAGGAGACGTGGAGGAGGTCGTAGGAGGGCAACAACCCAGCAGCAGGACCGCTACCTCCACCTTTGTGCAAGGAGGAACAGGAGGAGCACTGCCAGAGCCCTGCTAAATGACCTCCAGCAGGCCACAAATGTGCATGTGTCTGCACAAACGGTTAGAAACCGACTCCATGACGATGGTATGAGGGCCCGACGTCCACAAATGGGGGTTGTGCTCACAGCCCAACACCGTGCAGGACGCTTGGCATTTGCCAGAGAACACCAGGATTGGTAAATTCACCACTGGTGCCCTGTGGTCTTCACAGATGAAAGCAGGTTCACACTGAGCACATGTGACAGACGTGACAGAGTCTGGAGACACCGTGGAGAGAGATCTGCTGCCTGAAACATCCTTCAACAGGACCGGTTTGGCAGTGGGTCAGTAATGGTGTGGGGTGGCATTTCTTTGGGGGGTTGCATGGCCCTCCATGTGTTTGCCAGAGGTAGCCTGACTGCCATTAGGTACCAAGATGAGATCCTCAGACCCCTTGTGAGACCATATGCTGGTGCGGTTGGCCCTGGGTTCCTCCTAATGCAGGACAATGCTAGACCTCATGTGGCTGGAGTGTGTCAGCAGTTCCTGCAAGATGAAGACATTGAAGCTATGGACTGGCCCGCCCGTTCCTCAGACCTGAATCCAAATGAGCTCATCTGGGACATCATGTCTCGCTCCATCCACCAACGTCCCGTTTCACCACAGACTGTCCAGGAGTTGGCGGATGCTTTAGTCCAGGTCTGGGTGGAGATCCCTCAGGAGACCATCCTCTGTCTCATCAGGAGCATGCCCAGGTGTTGTAGGGAGGTCATACAGGAACGTGGAGGTCACACACAATACTGAGCCTCATTTTGACTTGTTTTAAGGACATTACATCAAAGTTGGATCAGCCTCTAGTGTGTTTTTCACTTTAATTTTGTGTGTGACTCCAAATCCAGGCCTCCATTGGTTAATAAATTTGATTTCCATTGATAATTTTTGTGTGATTTTGTTGTCAGCACATTCAACTTTGCACAGAACAAAGTATTCAATGAGAATATTTCATTCATTCAGATCTAGGATGTGTTATTTGAGTGTTCCCTTTATTTTTTTGAGCAGTGTATTTACAGAAGTAAAGCATAATCTGTTGTTAGCTTTATACTGCATGTCATCATTTTTATTCAAAGATGTGGTTGAAATCATTAACAAAACATTTTAACCTGTTTTCAGTGACGGTTTAGTCTCCAGGAAACTGTACTGACATTTAATACAGATGTTTGTGGTCCTAAGCGTTTGACTTTGCTGATTTGCATAAAGTTTTTTATATTCCCAACATACATTTTTTTATAACCAACAAACCAATACGATAACATAAGTTTATCTTCACTATAAATCAATTTCCTGGTAGGATGTATTCAAATATTTTACAGAGAAAAGTCTGAAGGCCTTTGTGCTGCACAGATTCAGCTGACGCTTCTTTACTCCTGTTGTTGTGCATTTCTGCGCTGAATATTTTACTGCATTGATTGTGAATGAACTGCATTCAGCAGAAGGTCAGAGAAACCCATGGGTTTGGTGTGTTGTGGGATGCAGAGACAAAAGAAAATTAAAAAAGGCAGAACTTACATAAAACAACGGTTATCGGGGGAAAAAAAGCGACTTGGTTAAAGGAGAGGTTTCAACAATGAACCAGAGACATATGAGAACCTGTTGAGATAAAACCAGGAGGCTGAAAGATCAGGAAGAAGCAATCACTGGGTTCAGTCAGAAGAAGCTACAGGAGAAAATACTGAAACACACTAATGATTAAACAAAATTTAAAATCAAAAGAAAACCCTCAAAATGCCAAAAGTGAAACACAAACTCAAACCAAGTCTTGTACCCGCAACAAATATTTCAACCTTTCAAGCGAATTAAATTCACGGTGCTTCAGAAATTCAGTACCTCCTACAGTACAGCTTCGGTCAGCTGTTGAATTGAATATTGAGAGCAGTTTTAGTTCTGTTGAAGGATGCGGAAACATGGGAATATCTGCTGCTGTTTTTGCATTTACTGTTATCCTTGGTCCTCCTGCTTGGTCTCCATAAGTCACAGTAAAGGCATTAGCTCATGTTTTTTTTAGGTTTAAATTTCAGGACAATAAACCTTTTAGCTACATAACACCCACTTATCTTCTGAATGAGGCCCCCTTTTGACACCATGCAGGCTGGAAATTACAGCTCATCTGCTCTGCCGAGGGTGTTTCCTGAGAAAGGTTCATGATCAAAGTGAGAAACAAACGCACCTAAGTGAGAAATCTTCCACCCAAGAGAGTTGTTTTTACCTCTAGATGTTTTTCTTTAACACTAATATATATAAAAACAGAGACAGTCTGACAGTCTTTATTTGCATAATTTTAAAAGAAACTGGTACCTCTAAACTTTCCCTTAGAAATAAAGTCTGCAGGATGACCAACAAATATGAAGATGGAGGTTTAAAAAGGCAGTAAGAACGAACAAATTAACCAAAAGGAGGCTTTTTGGTTGTAGAGGAACAGGTCTAACACTGGTCCTAACATTGGTCCTAACATTGGTTCTAACACTGGTGCTAACACTATGATTTCAGTTTAACGTTAACTTTTGCTACTGGCTACGGTGGCTTGCCAAGTCCAAAGAGACATATGTCTTCTGGCTTGTATTTACAGCAGAAGCGAATCGTATCAGAGTCTGGTTGCTAAGTCCCAACCAGGGTTCGCTTGAGCATATTTACACCTGCACAAAAGGTCCAGACCAAGGGGCAAAACGAACTCTGATAAGGTTACAGTGGACCAAAAGTGGCAGGTGTGAATACACCCTTAAATGCACCCAGACCCACAAGCTGTTAGCTAAAGGCTTGGTATAAGAGGGGGAGCAGAGACACGTGGAAAGTTTAAGGAAAACCTGTTTGTTTTTCAGCACCTGGAAAAACCCAGAGAGGTTTTTCAGCTGCTGCGAACCTGCACTGTACAGGACAACAGTAACCGTTGCAGAGATTTCTTAAATCCCTTTCTGCGGCTACCAGAAAGACATGCACACAGATTCCTAAGGATTGCTCAAGAAGGTCCGGTATTCAAATTTCCTGATGCAGAAGCTCAGTATTTGGTTTTATTTGCATGTGAGGGGCAGGTGACTGGACGTGACCCCTCTGGCTGTGCGGCAGTCTTAACAGATGAGAGAATTCCTGTCAAGGTGACGCTTGTTTGTACTGCTTATCTGCTGCAGGCATTGACAGGAGGCATGGAGCGTTCGGGTGGAGCAGGCTTTGTTTGTTTTGTCGTCTGTTCGGTTAAAGCGGTTCACTATCAGATCCCACATAACTGTTATCACAAACATTTTGCATGCTTGCTGTTAACATGCAGGAACCGATGTTACAGTCTGACAAAGCTAAAAAAAGTTAAAATATGGAGACTTTAGGACTTTGCTGACTCTTAAAGGTTTTATTGTTTTCAGGCCTGTTTTCTGTTCCAACTGGTTTCGTTGCATTATCAAAATGACAGAAATTGTATTTATGCTCCACAGCTGAATTTGTAAAGTTACGTGTTGCTTTCTCATGCAGCAGCAGAAATATGACTTTCCCACCTGCAATATTACTTTTCTAGTCTATATTGTAATGTGTTGCTGGTGATTTATTCTTTAAAAAGTTAAAAAGAGTGTTTATTAATCGCTGGAACAACACTACTTCATCACATCCTTTCACAGACAATATTTACATTTGTCTTCTTTTTAACCATTCAGTACTGCCTGAACTTTTTCACCTTGGCCGTTTGGGCTTGTCTCTGCAGGATGAACTTAGGGCAAAGTGAAATTAACACTGAATAAATGTTGAAAGGCCACTCAGAGAGAAAGAAGGCATAACTCCAAACAGAAAAATAAAAGCCAGATCACAGTCTGTATGTGCACTCAGCGGCAAAGACCTGCATTTTTACCCCTATTTGACCTTAGTGATCATCAGAACATTTGGAAGTAAACAGGGGAAGCTTGCAGGCCTGAGAAAATTATCCAAACTGAGAATTAGAGTAGAGCAGCAGAGATGTTAACAAGTCATATTCCTTCAATTCCCAGTCAAGTCTGCAATGACAGAAATGATCTTTTTCTTATCTAATTAACCAATCACACTGCTTGAGCACAAATGGATTCTCCAAATTGGCAATGACTGAAAGAATATCCTTAATTAGCTACACGATTACTTAAGATCAAATTTATGTCTTTGGGTGGCGATCAAAAAGCATGAAAAGGTGTGTGTGAGCACGGTTGCCTCTAAAGCCGACCCAGTATCACCAGTTCTGTCAGGAGGAATGGGCCAAAATTCCAGTAGACTGATGTGAGAAGCTTGTGAAAGGGAACCAGAGCAAGCAAATCAAACAAATACTGAAGAAATGTACATGAACCTCTGAATTTGAAGATTTTTTATTCTCCAATTTACCAAACAAATGATGTTGGTAATCCTAACTAAACAACAGTAGAGGTTCGGTCAATTAAATTTCGGACATCGAAAAACATGATCTGTTCTTCTGTATGGTGTATGTAAATATTAACATTTAAATCGCAGGCTATGACTACCTGAATGAAAACCCAATAACCTTCTACGAGTGTGTTGTGCCAAAGATCTGCTTCTAGAGCTAGTTTGTCTCTTCAGAGGTCCTGTAGTGTAGCAGTACAACAACACATTTATTTTTTAACTAATAAATAATCACATATTGATTATTGAGGTGATTAGAATCAGAATCTCTTTATTGCCAAGTTTGTAGAGACAAACAAGGAATAAGAGTCTAGTGATCCTCACTTTCTCCGTGAGGATTTTAATTTATTTTATTTGGTATATATAATAGTGGAAATAAAGAATACCTTTTTAAATGTACATATTTACACAGAAGAATATAATGTGAGATCAATCCAAGTATGCATGGTGTTGTTCTGAACTGTCAAGTGTTCATCAGAGAAACCTTGGGGGAAGAAACTGTGTCTAATTATGATTTTTTAAATCCAGAAAGTTTCTCCTGGGGGAGCATCTGATGTCATTTACAGTCTTAAGGGGTTTTACCCTCCTACATCTGTGCACCTCATAAGACTGAGAAAGGAAAACAGGCAGTGAAAGAAAGTGAAAATTTAAGTGGAAAAATGGTGATCAAAGCCAAATCTCATCATAAATTCACCGCAACCTTTTGGTAGAATCTATAGAGTCTGAAAGCACCTTTGTTTAATTTTAAATTATCAACCTGCCAATCAGTGAGGAGGCTTAGACTCTAAGGAGGATCTGATTGGTTGGTAATCAGAGCAGGTCTGCAGCTCTAACAGGGACCACCACCACTTTTCAAACGATTGTCTTCTGGTCTTAACTGAAAAAAGTGCAGTTAATGATTAAAGTCATTGTGCCGTTACACAGTCACTTTCTGACTGCTAAGTCTGGGACTCAGGATGACTCACTGAAACATTTCTGTGTGAAGGAGAAATGAAACAAAAGACAATTAAAGAGTAATGTTTGTCATCAGAAGTCAAATGAAGAACAAGGACTATACCCTGAGACAAATATGCCCTGTTTTCACAATTAACACCTGTGAAAAAGCTTTTTCTTTCTTTAAAACACAAATGCATGGAATGGAGCTGCATACCTTCACCTTTGTGGTGTCCTTTCACAAGCTTTTGTTTATTGCTGTAGAGTGCTGAAGGTATTCTCCAAAAGGTATGCAGAACCTATTCCCTGAATCTGCTTTTCTGGCCACTCTGGATGTCTGTCCTTCAACAACCCAAAGCCCATTCATGCATTTTCTTTTAAAAAATGTTTTTGCAATTTATGGGCCAGACTTTATAAATGGGTGCAGGTAGGACTCCCTTGATGAAAAATATCTTATTTGCGGGTTTGTTTAATGTGTGCAAGTGTGAACTGCTCACTGGTCATTGTGTTTCACCAGCACTGGAATAACTGCTGATTAACGCACTTCCATTACAATATGTGCAATAAAGAAAAAGTGAAGAAAGCAAGAAGAACCCACCTGGAAAAAGAACAAAACTACCAAAAGTACAACTTTTTAAAACAATACATTTCAGACTGAAGCTCTTCTTCTCCACACAGGATTGATCCGTTAGTGCAGACTAGCAAGCAAGAACAGCATCCTGGATCACACTTTACCATCACAACCTTTAATTTGTATATGAGAGAGTGAAAACATTCCCACTATCACAACGTCTCAGGATTCCAGGCATCGTCTGTTTGCCGTATTTCTATGAACAGGAAGTTTGCAGAAACAACCGCCTGCCCACAGAACGCCCTGTTTGGTTTTATCAAGCTGTTTAAAAAGGGAAATACTAAAAAATATCCAATGCAATCAAAGAAGAGGAGACAATGAATTTATGTAAGTATGCATGAGTCAGTGCTTCCTGCCACTGCCACCCCGCTCTTTATAATCTGAGCTGTGAAAATGCCTCTGGGCCCAGAACTTTTAGTTTCTGAATGATAGATCTGAAACACTTGTCAGGAGAGCGGTATCAGAGTCGGTTAGTCTAAGGTTCTGATCTACAGGAATGAGTCATTTATTAGAAAGAGGCTGATAAAAAGTACACTGAGGACAAGATTGCACATCGATGTGGTGAAACACCAATACAGGCTCAGGCACAAATCAAGTCACCGCAAGTTTAACTCTTTTTAGGCATCCACACACCCACACTCTGATGTTTCCTTTCAGCATCTCTGCGGCTTTGGTTTTCATCAGCATCTATGCAAAACACCTGCAAACGCTTTAAGAATAAAAGCTGTTCGCTTTTCTGCATCAGGCTGGGAAACACGTCTTTTATTGTGTTGGATCTTTTGATCTTGCTTCTAACTTCTGCTTGTTTGTAGTCAGACACACATTGATCTTTGCAACATTTGATTTTTATTCAATATAATTTGCTTTTTAAATTGTTTCAAAATTGAAATTAGTTATAGATCGTATATGTGATCAGTTAGAATAAATTATAAACATATCTGTAAAATATTTACAGGGTCTGATCTATAGAATAGAAAACCACAGATATCGCAGAAAGCCGTAGTGTAAATGTGAACCTTTAAATCAGAATGAGAATCAGAGAAACCTCAAAGATCCAGTCCAGTTACCATCCAGGGGGGAAAATGTTTGCCTCCAAAAAAAACCCCAAGGTTGAAGCCATGAAGAAGATGCAGATGAGGCCGTGGGAGTTTTGCAGAACAGATTGTTTTTATGACGTTGTGGTTGTTTATCTTCAAAGCATGAAAGATCCCCGCTAACACCCCCTTACGATCTGGATCTGCCCTGACTACCGAACCGTGTCTGATGAGCCACAAATACAGAAGAACAGTAAACATGATGATGCAGTGAAGGCATTGTTGCTATAAAAAGACCCAGGTAATACCCCTTTGATTGACTAGTTATTTAACAAAAATCATCTTTCTACATCTTGTGATCAATTGTTGTTGCAGATTTGCTGCAAATGCCACAATTCATGTACATTATTCTTACTTAAGTATAATTTCTTTTTATAATCCCCAACATAAATCTTCAAGAGGTTGAAGTAGTAATTTGGCCTGAACCCTGAACACACCATCCCTACAATGACACATGGTGAGGGCAGCATCAAGCTGTGGGAATAGTTTCCTTTAGGAGAGACAGCAAAGCTGCTCAGGGTTGATGGGAAGATGGATAGAGCTAAATCCAGGACAATGTTGAAAGAAAACCTGTTAGAGGCAACAGAAGAATGGAGACATGGCGCCGGAGGGTCACCTTCCAGCAGGACAACGATCCTAAACATGCAATGGGATGGTGTAAATCAAATGTGTTAAAAAAGCCTAGTCAAAGTTCCAAACTAAATCCAATAGAGAATCTGTGCCAACATTGGAAAACTAATGTTCACATTCGGTGAATACCGAATGCATGACACACTTTTTTGTAAATCATGATTCATTCTCCAGTTATGCACTACTTTGGTTTGGTCTAACTACAGGTCCTTCTCAAAATATTAGCATATTGTGATAAAGTTCATTATTTTCCATAATGTAATGATGAAAATTTAACATTCATATATTTTAGATTCATTGCACACTAACTGAAATATTTCAGGTCTTTTATTGTCTTAATACGGATGATTGTGGCATACAGCTCATGAAAACCCAAAATTCCTATCTCACAAAATTAGCATATTTCATCCGACCAATAAAAGAAAAGTGTTTTTAATACAAAAAACGTCAACCTTCAAATAATCATGTACAGTTATGCACTCAATACTTGGTCGGGAATCCTTTGGCAGAAATGACTGCTTCAATGCGGCGTGGCATGGAGGCAATCAGCCTGTGGCACTGCTGAGGTCTTATGGAGGCCCAGGATGCTTCGATAGCGGCCTTTAGCTCATCCAGAGTGTTGGGTCTTGAGTCTCTCAACGTTCTCTTCACAATATCCCACAGATTCTCTATGGGGTTCAGGTCAGGAGAGTTGGCAGACCAATTAGCACAGTGATACCATGGTCAGTAAACCATTTACCAGTGGTTTTGGCACTGTGAGCAGGTGCCAGGTTGTGCTGAAAAATGAAATCTTCATCTCCATAAAGCTTTTCAGCAGATGGAAGCATGAACTGCTCCAAAATCTCCTGATAGCTAGCTGCATTGACCCTGCCCTTGATAAAACACAGTGGACCAACACCAGCAGCTGACACGGCACCCCGGACCATCACTGACTGTGGGTACTTGACACTGGACTTCTGGCATTTTGGCATTTCCTTCACCCCAGTCTTCCTCCAGACTCTGGCACCTTGATTTCTGAATGACATGCAGAATTTGCTTTCATCCGAAAAAAGTACTTTGGACCACAGAGCAACAGTCCAGTGCTGCTTCTCTGTAGCCCAGGTCAGGCTCTTCTGCCGCTGTTTCTGGTTCAAAAGTGGCTTGACCTGGGGAATGCAGCACCTGTAGCCCATTTCCTTCACACGCCTGTGCACGGTGGCTCTGGGTGTTTCTACTCCAGACTCAGTCCACTGCTTCCGCAGGTCCCCCAAGGTCTGGAATTGGCCCTTCTCCACAATCTTCCTCAGGGTCCGGTCACCTCTTCTCGTTGTGCAGCGTTTTCTGCCACACTTTTTCCTTCCCACAGACTTCCCACTGAGGTGCCTTGATACAGCACTCTGGGAACAGCCTATTCGTTCAGAAATGTCTTTCTGTGTCTTACCCTCTTGCTTGAGGGTGTCAATAGTGGCCTTCTGGACAGCAGTCAGGTCGGCAGTCTTACCCATGATTGGGGTTTTGAGTGATGAACCAGGCTGGGAGTTTTAAAGGCCTCAGGAATCTTTTGCAGGTGTTTAGAGTTAACTCGTTGATTCAGATGATTAGGTTCATAGCTCGTTTAGAGACCCTTTTAATGATATGCTAATTTTGTGAGATAGGAATGTTGGGTTTTCATGAGCTGTATGCCAAAATCATCCATATTAAGACAATAAAAGACCTGAAATATTTCAGTTAGTGTGCAATGAATCTAAAATATATGAATGTTAAATTTTCATCATGACATTATGGGAAATAATGAACTTTATCACAATATGCTAATATTTTGAGAAGGACCTGTACATAAAATCCCAATAAAACACGTAGACGTTTATGGTTGTTGTTGAGGACAAAATGTGACAAGATTACAGGGGTGTGAGTACTTTTGCACTTGTCTCATGTTCTTCTGCAGACCTGAGGAGAAGTTTTCATATTTGCAACAAATGTTTTACTTTTACAGCTAATGTTATTTGATGGACTGATGTAGGAAAGAGTTTGATCTTATTTTGGTAAATCTCCAAAGAACGTTCTGGAATCAGGAGCTTGTCCATATTTTCCAGACTACATGTGGACCAAGGGGAGGTTCAGGACTGGTTCCCCCATGTTCTGAGGGGTACTGGGGTCACTTTTAGCAGCTCTCAAAGTGAAAGAAGTGTCCAGGTACAAAGTTGGGTTTGTACCTGGTGGTGGTCAGAGATGTAATCTGTTGGTGTAGATTCTCCAGCATCCAGGGCACAACAATCCTAAATGCTCTGAGGAGACCTTTTAAGTTAGAGGTGAAATGTTGTTGTTTTTTTTTGTTTTTTAAGATCCCACTCAGAGTAGTCTCCAGGGCAGACCCAGAACCCACTGGTGGGACCATGAATCCCTTCTTTCCTTGTGATGTTCCAGGAGGAGCTGGAAAGAAAAGATGTCTGGGCTTTCTTCTTGGACCTGTTACTTCTGTGACCCGACATGCAAATGGACAATTATTATGTTTATTTGTTTTGTTTTACATTGTTGGGGAAAAATATCAGCAGAGGACGGTCTTGAGTGGAAAATGAAATCACGAAATGAAGCAGCTGCTGACTGGCAGAAAGCAGAGCAGACGGGGGATTACCTGCCAAGAGTCTTCCAAGTTTCAGTTTCTCAGAATAACAACCATCTAAAGACACTTACCAACAGTCTCCATCATCAGAAGATCCTGATGGTGTATGCTATTTCACAGAGCCTGAAACCTCTCAGTGTTTATCTGCTGGGATCCAGATGCAATGAGTCCAATGAAACATGGAGAGAAAACATCTGTCTCACACAGTTAAAGTCAACCTGGTCCAAACTGGAACTGCTGGGTGCAAGCTACTGGCATCAAGTGCAGATTCTCCAAATAAAAAGATTGTTCATGTATTTCTGTTTTCCGAGGTCTCCAAGCAGGTTAAGCAGAAACATGGCATGTTTTCAGGCAGTTTCAAAATTGAAGGAGTTCTGATGAAGAAGCCGAAAAACTTTTTTAGGGTCAAAAATAACTTCATTTGTTGAGGTATTTTTAAGGCTGGAGGTGTTTCCAGGCTGCAGAGGTGTTTGAGGAGAAAATGAAAGTGCGTGAGTCATCACAGAGAGGCAGCAAAAGATGTGCAGAAGTGTGGGTGAAGAGACAAAGGGAAGATACCCCCCCACCCCCTTACAACGCTGCAGCTGAACCATCTGTCAGGATCTGAATGAAAGACTTTCTAACACAGGCAGATTTAAAAGACAGGAAAACCAACATAAAGAATAGAAAAACAGGAATAATTTATTTAAGTGGATTTAAAGAATTCACTGGTAATCCTCTTAGCTTCATTAAAACCTTCATCTGTTTCCAGTTTTAAACAAAAAGAGCCATCTGCTTTCATAAAGCAAAAAACTGATCAAATCTGTTTAGTGCAGTTCTAAATTAGACTCACAGTGCATCAATCTGGCCCAAAATCCATCAGTTTCCTCTGATAATGGTACAGAGAATAAGGGACAGAACCATTACTCATTGGTCTCTGGACTTTAATAGGATGGGTTATGTTTTGTGTTTACTTAAATAAGAAATTATAGGTTGAATTTGGAAAAAATGAGCTTTCCTGCAAGAGGCTGCATATTGTCCTATTAAGTTCTGAACCCTTTCCAGCGTATTCCTGCTTCAGATGAACTCAGCTATCATCCCTGTCCTCTCTGAGCTGTGAGTTCCTTCTATGAACTTGAAGAAGCTTTTAAGTCCACAAAGCTGCTGGTCTCCGAGACCTCTGCTGGAACCTTTTTGACGATTTTAGAGCCAGCTGTTAAACTAACACGAGTGTTTTTTGCACAGTGAGATTAAAAAAGAATAGGTGAGATCAGGACAGGAAGGTCTCAGCTGCAGGTTTCCTGCAAGGTGACAGAGCTAACCACAGCTCTACTGTGCAGCACAGCTATATATACTAAAGATGCAGCAGCAAACTAGAATTAAAAAAGATGCATTAATGCAGTTGCGAATGCTGCAGTAAAACAAGCAGGTAAATATGCAGAATTTAAACCTGCTATTAATGTCACATCTTCATCTTTCCAGCACAGTTAGGTTACTGTAAACACACATAATGTGGAGAGGCTGTATCATGCATTACAATGTGGGCAGGAAGTCATGTATTATGGTGATGTGTGGGGGGAGCTAGATCAAGGAACTAGTGAGAGTCAAAAATATGTAAAGTGTTCCAAGAAAATAAAACTGTGAAGTCTTCAAAATGAAACACTCACTGACAGAACCAGAAATGATGATAAGTGTTTATACACATGCAGACTGATGATGGATGTTCAAATTCTTTATTTTTTTAAAGTGTAACTGCATGTGTAAACTTTCTATGTGTGCCCTGTCCTAGCAGGTAAGTTGGGTATGGTGGCCCAACAGTGTCTATGGCAGATTTGCTCTAATAATCAGGGAAAATTTGATATTCCATCTGTTGCACATTTGGATTTATTGAATTGATCACAATAGGTAGTATCTGGTTCAGGCAAAAAAAACTGGGCAGGCCAAGATACCGAGACAAAGGGCAGAGAGGTAAATGACAAGAACAGCTCTGAACAAACCAAAGGATTGACAAAAACGTGTAGAACTAAATGTTTTTACTGCACAAAGAGCCATACCAGGACTAAATGTGTTGCTAAATTCATTAGATGCTGCAGACTCCTTGCGTTTGCATGTAATTGGCTGATTGGACCTACTATATATATGTTGTATATGAGTGTATGTGTCTGTGTTGCTATGTGCTTGTAATGTTCACCAAAGTGGAGATTAAAGCTGTTTGCTGTAAAACACCACCCACCAAACCCCATCAGGCCAACTTTGCCCAGTCCCACACTCCTAAGACAGGACATGCGACCATCCTGCAGCAAAAAGGTCACCTGATACCACAAAACTGCAAAACCAAACACACACAACCCCACCTGAACCAAACATCCCATATCCAGCAACACCAGTGCTGGACAATGGGAATCAAGGGATCAGCAGGCCCTCCACAACCTGTATGCTGTGGTTGTCCCAGATTAGTCCACATGCCACCAGACTCCAGACAACCCACTGCTGCTCCACCTATTCTCCACCTGAAACCAGAGGCGTACACTTTATTAAAGTGTTAAACGGTTACTGCAGCATACTTGGTGCAGATATTAGTCTGTCTGGTGTAAAGTCTGTCTGTGTGTTGGCTTCTATTCTTAAAGTGGAAATTCTGTACCAGCAAGGTGCTGATGTTTGGGGGTCCTTCCACTGTGAACGGGTGAAGTCTGACGGAACAGAAAGCAAAATATTCTATATGCTTAACCACATGCATACACTATACAGGCAGTGTGACTGCAGAGAAAGTTCCCCTACTGTAATTTCCAGCCAGCAACGTTCATCCAGTGACTCAAAGTGAATAGAGAAGCCCACATGCTGTCGACTCGACCGGTTTCTCACTTTCAGGTTCTGACCTTGTGACAAAAAGATGATGAGAGTGAAGAAACAGACCAATGGGGGCAAAATGGAAACTCCTCCGTGCTTCAGGAGACTAATGGCCACAGCAAAGGTCAAACTCTTTCTGATGTGACTTTTAAAGATACTTTGTGTTATTTAAAAGGTCTGTCAACCTGAATATTTTTTGCCTGACCTTTAAAGCAGTTTCCTGTCATTTTCTTTGATCTATCTACATGCAACACAGGTTCTGGAAGCATCATATATCTCCTGCAAAAATAACACATCTCCTGTTCAAAAGAGTTTCCACAATCATCTCTGGTTGATAACAAGATCAGGCACACAACTGAGTAACAAAACAAGAAGGAAAAGATAATTTGCTGCAGAACTATGGTACAGAACATAAACAAGACATGGTAACATTAAAAAGTAGAAAGTAAAAAAGTTTAGTAAAAACAAAATCTAACATGAAAAAATTTTTAGACTAGAACGGAGCTGAAACTTTTGCCTCCAAAAATGTATTTTTCACCTTTGTTGTGTACACTGACCGGTACTAAAACTCTGACGTCTTTAAACTACACTCTCAAATCCTTGCCAGTACCTGGTTAGACCCATTTTCCTTCTGGACTGCCTTAACTCATAGTGACAATTCAAGGCGATGGAGACTTTGAGGTCCGTATTGAAATGACAGCATCACACAGTTGCTGGCGGGCGGCCTGTGTGCTGAACTGAGATTCTACTGTTCCACCAGGAGTACATTTACTGTCATGTTCAGGAAACCAGTTTGAGATGGTTTAAACTTTGTGAAATGGTGGACAGCGGACCCATCAGAAGATGTAGCTGGTCAGCAACAATACTCAGGTAGGCTGTGGGATTTAGGCCATAATTGGTTGGTCTAAAAGGCACAAAGAGTGTCAGGATGGATGGATCCATGCTTTAATGTTGATTCCAGCTAATTCTGACCCGACCGTCTAAATGTTGCAGCTAAAATTAAGACTCGTTGGACCAGATCACGTTTTTGTTTTGTCATTTTCTAGCTCTGGTAAACTGGGTGAACTGTTCCCTCAGTTTCCTGTTCTTAGCTGACAGGAGTGATACCTTCTGCTGCTGTAGCCCATCTCCTCCAAGGCTCCACATGTTTTGGTTTTTTGCCTAACATGGTGGGGATTTAAGCAGCTGTTCCCTTTCAATGGCTATGTTCACACTGCAGGCAAATGCAACTCATATCTGCCTTCTTCATGGCAGTCAGAACGACCCATTTAAAACCTTTTTGCCTCCAAATAATCCAAATTGTGCCAATTCCATATATGGTATTAAATCGGATAGTTTCCAAAGCGTCTGTAGTCTGAACGGTCATTTCATCCAACTTTTACGTAATTATGTCAGGTTCTGTCTGTGTATAGTTTTGTGTTTTGTTTATTTCAATCTTGGTTTAGTCTGTGTTTACCTTCTGTTCCGTGTTATAATGTTAATTGGTGTCATTCCATCTGTCTTTCTGCAGTCTGTCCTGAGTTTCCCCTAATTATCTGGTCTTGTTCTTGAGCGGATCTTCCTGTACTCCAGTTTGTATTTAAGCTCTTTAGTTTCCATTGTTCCTGCTGGTTCCTTGTGTTGTCTTCCATGTCGTTCAGTCATGTCTGGTTCAATAACTGTACCATTCCCTGATATTTGTAATTCTGTACTCTGGTCTGGTTGGAGCACGTCATACTACTGGTTGCCTACCGTGTCGTGCGAATAAGGATAATTAAAACTCTACTTACCTTCATTCTCCATCTTCTTGCATGTTTGTCCTACCCACAAACTGCACATCATGACAAATTGTCCTGGTTCTGACTCACATCCACACAGACTCTCTACAGCAGACTAGCCATTCAGACTGAAGTCTGATGGCGGTCGCAATTATTCAGTAGCTTGAATAAAAAATCGGATTTCAGCAAAAACAGGAATTGAACATCCAGACCAGCAGTGTGAACGTAGCCTAACATCTGGAACCAGTCAGGTCATGACATAAAGAAATCATCTATGTTCACACAGCTGCTGACCATTCTCTATAAACCTGAGAGAAGGTTGTGGGTGAAAATCCTAGTAAAGCAGCAGTTTCTGTAATGCTCAGATCAACAACCATGATATGATCAGGGTCACTTAAACCCCCTCAGTTTGAATCTCAGTAAGTCATAAAGATGACTAAATGTACTGAGTTCCAGCCATGTGATTGG
The DNA here is from genome assembly GCF_021462225.1 of Girardinichthys multiradiatus. Classification (NCBI taxonomy): domain Eukaryota; kingdom Metazoa; phylum Chordata; class Actinopteri; order Cyprinodontiformes; family Goodeidae; genus Girardinichthys; species Girardinichthys multiradiatus. Next base: position 3,708,398 of record NC_061812.1, on the reverse strand, counting down.
CTGATTCGCTTTTTGTATTATCAAGAAATTACAAACCAGGAACACACTGATTTATTATCATTATTTTTGTTGTGTTCATTTACACAATAAGGTAAAGACCTAAAAACTGCTGCCTTCATAGTTTCCAACCCTAAACATTGATGACAGCAAACCGGGATGTGTGAAAGGTCACCTCTCCTCTGAAGAACATGAAATGTGGTGTTCTATCACAGAGGAACCTGCTTTGACAGTGAGTGCTGCATGGAAGAGGCTCTGCTGGAGCTGCTGGGTGAGTTCAGACCTTCCAGTAACAGATCACTGGCTCCAAGGTGAAAGCCAATGATAAAAAAAAACATCTGCAAAGTTTCTGTATGAATGGGGGCAGGTTTACTATCACTCACAAAGAGTCTGCTCTGTGTGTGGCTTCAACATGTGAGTTAAAGATAGTAAATGACTCGTGGGTGTAAATGATGTTTTGTTTTTAAACTTCTGCAGAAAACACCATCACCCACAGGACTCTACATGTGTTACATTATGCAGAAGAAAACAGAATTACTCTCATCAGGCTGAGAATGTTTTCAACACTGAATCTGGTTGTGGAGGATGGTGACAACCAGTCATTGTGTCTGGGAAACAAAATGATGCAGCAGCTAATATGGAATTACCCAAAACTGCAGCTGTGATAGACTGTAAACTGGTCCAAGCAGTGTTTGATGGATCATCTGCTCACCCTGCCTTTAAGTTCCATCTAAACTCTGATATTTGTCTCACATGAACAGATGCTTACTGTAGGGGTGGGTGAGTCTGAAATAAGATCAGCTGTTCTGATAATCAACATTTTCAACATGGAATACATGACCCGTTTTCCTGGTGTTGGCCAGGTCTCTGGCAGCAGAATTGTATTGATAAAATGTTTACGCTTGACACAGCACAATTAGATTGTTTTTACTGATGAAGGCTAGATAACAAATTAAATTTAAAAGGTTTGGTCATGGCTCAAAAGTTTGTTTATAGATTTAAGCGGAGAGTTTTCTTCTCCACTGTCTCTACATGCTCATCCAAGAGGAGTGGATGCTGCAAGTCACTGAGTCGATGCTATCAGCTGGGTTTCCTTAGAAAGAAACTTTTTAACCAGTTTGAATACTCATACTCTTCTTCCACTTACACAGGACTGGGTCGTGGAGACAGCAGTCTCAGCAGAGACACACAGGCTTCCCTCTCCCCAGACACCTCCTCCAACTCCTCTGTTGGTCGCCGAGTTGTTCCCAGGCCGTCCGAGAGACATCGTCACTCCAGTGTGTCCCCTGGGCCTCCTCCTGGTGGGATGTGCCTGTAACACCTCCTGAAGGAGGCTTCCAGGTGACATCTGGAACAGATGCTCTCGATGTGGAGGAGCAGCGGCTCTACTCCGAGCTCCTCACCCTGTCTCTAAGGGAGTGCCCGGCCACCATACGAAGGAAGCTCATTTCAGCTGCTTGTATCTGGGATCTCATTCTTTCGGTCATGACCCAAAGTTCATGCCCATTCCCAGGTGAGGGTAGGAACATTGACCGACCAGTAAATCGAGAGCATCACCTTTTGGCTCAGCTCTCTCTTCTGGGATTAACTGACTTTGATTTGTCTATAAGATTTGTTGAATTGCCGTTATTTTTTGTAAAGTGACTTGAGATGACATTTGTTGTGAATTGCCACAAACTCCTCCTACAGCTTTAGACTTACAGACTTGAAAATCACTCAGTTTACTCTCAAGGCATTGGGGACAAAAAGTTATGAACGCATGTGGGCGTGGCCAAGCCTCAAAATCTGACTTCTCGCCATAAAAGACGAAATTGTTATAGCTCCCACAAGGAAAGTTGCCGACATGAAACCTTCTGGGAATGATCCACATCTGGCCCAAACAATATTCAATGGTCAAATGTTGACATCATCAAACCCCACCCTGAGAACAGGAAGTGTCCCCCTTCACCTAATCAACTGCCCCCAATGACATAATAGCATGATGGTCTGTGGCAGCGTGGTGAAGTCTGACGTCACGCCACGGTCTTACGTTTGGATTTAAATTACACACGCATACTCCAATTTACTCCAAACAGAATATGGCCGATCTTTGTCTACCCCCAAACAGCCACATTGGATTACATTGGAATTTGGATCAACGGCGACCCCTTCTGATGAGACATACTAATTTTAGATAACATTTTTAAATCATGACAGGAAGCATGACTGAAGATCGGTGTGGCGTGACGTTGCGATGTATGCAAGGCCCTCCCTGTACACGATTGTTTAATTATTAGCCGAAACTTCCCAGGAACCTCGGGACCTGATATTTATACCCTTTAGGATCTGCGTTTAAAACATGTCTCACACAAGGTCATGCTGATAATTCATCATAAAACTTTCTTTGCAGCTTCCACACCAACACACCAGTGATCAAAGTGCAGAAGATGCATGAAAAGCTTTGAAAAATGCAACACATGTGTGAAATTGGCTCAGATATCCAACAGCTATATGAAGCCAAAAACACTACAAATGTTCTCTGTGTCTGCAAGGTTTCCATCGTCCATTTAGTTAAACACGTAAATCAGGTGGTTATCTGGGTGCTCAAGGCTGTGTGAAAAATGAGATAAATGGAAAACACTGAAACTGTTTTTTGTACTCTTACTTCATGTGATCTTAATGGTTTATGAGAAGAATTAATGTGGACAACTGTTGCTGGAACTGGACGTCAGCTCTAAACAGAGGGTGAAAGCAGGTGGTTTGGGACAAGATAAGTAAATCAACATTTTATCTTTGCTATGGGTGCCAATAAATTGGTTTGGAAACATAAAATCAAATTTGCAAATTGTCATCTTCAAGGCAAGGCTGATATGCCTTTTTACTTGTCCTGTCCCAAAATACCTGATTTACCCCACATCTTGAGGCAGACGTTTTCTCAGCATAAGCTTAAATATTATATTAATTAATGAATTTAAAAAATTTGAGGAAGTGTTTTTTTAAAAACCCAGATTTGGTGCATAGGTTGGAAATTAATTAATTCATGATCTAAATTATACATACAGGCTTAGATATAAACATACTCTGATCCACTAATATTTAGATAAGGCAAGCTGCAGAGAGTCAGAACCATCCAGAAGCTGCTTTGTTCATCCCAAAACCATTTTCAATGTGTTACATCATACAGAAAAACATCTATGATTCAAATTCGATTTCAGCACCTGATAATCAGACGTTAACTAAATATGATCTTATCTGGTTCTGTTGACACACTTTCAGCCGGGTCACTCTTCAAAAAGATTCTTCTATCTGTACTTTAACTAGAACCCAGCCCTAAAAGAGACACAAGGGAGGGCAAGACTTCCAGTTTTTGTCCTCTACAAGAATTTGTCAGAAATAAGATAAATGCTTGTAAATAAAGACATTAAATTGTTATTATTATTTAAAAATATGTGTATATGCATCAGAACACTAAGTTGCACAATGTGACTACTTAGGTAAACGAATTTTAAAAGTTGCATGCACACACAGAAACATGGCAGATCCAGCTGTGGGCTGAGGAATGCTACAGTGAACAAGTGAGAGGGAGTGAACCTTCTAACGGTCACAGTTTGTTGTGAGAGCCTCTGTCACTGATGCAGCTGCCAGATGAAGAATAGCTGACCCGGCCATGTTTGGTGTGACAGACAAGCAGAAACCCCTCTGATGTGAGATACGGCCCATATGGGCTGATCATCCTCAGGTTTAATACTATTTCCCTAGATTCAGTTTTCAGTTTTATTTATATAGCACCAATTCACAACACGTCGTCTCAAGGCTCTTCACAACAGTCAGGTTCATACAGTCCAATTAATCGTAACCATTGAACAGTTCAGTCAGATTCAGTTATTTATTCAAATTGGATAAAAAGTTTTTCTGTCTAAGGAAACCCAGCAGATTGCATCCCTATTAGTTTCTTTCTAAAACATTTCCCATTCAATCTGCAAAGTTCAAAAGAATCTGAAAGTGTTTTTACTTCTTTAATGAAAAAGGGAAAGTAATAAAACTTTTCTGTGAGCTGAGTTTAACTGGATTCTTATGAACTCTTGACTTCTTGTTCAGTCTCTTATTTTCCAACAGCTCCTGTTTTTCATTGTTTAAGGAGCTGTTGGTGTCCATGTAGACCGCCTCTCCCTCCTCAGCGCCCCATTGGCTGATAGCTGAGCCTCTGCAGAAGGTATTGTTTCCTATTGTCCTATTGGCTGCAGAGAAAACTGATAAATTCGCCCCCTGCTATCTTCTCACATGCAGCAGGACACTCAACATGCAGACGTTAAAGCTTCAACTGCGTATGAGTGTGTGTGTGTGTGTGTGTGTGTGTGTGTGTGTGTGTGTGTGTGTGTGTGTGTGTGTGTGTGTGTGGTTCCTGGAAAAGCATCTGTCTTTCTGGCTATGCACAGCTCAACAGGTGGTCTGACAGACTGTTTTACTGACTGACTTGCCTCACTGTTCATGGTAACTCCTGTATTTAGTTTTCTCTCTGGTCAGCCACATCATAAACACCTGACCCGGACCTCTGCTGACAGTTTGCAACAAATCTCTACTTTAAGAATCTGTCTTCTGTTGATGTGCTGTAAAATGCCAGCGTAATGAAATGATAATCCAGATTTTCAGAGCTGTTGTTTTTATGTCATGTTTGCCACCATTTTAATACCAACAGTCATATTATTGCATATTTCAATCTTGTTACCTCCGCCATAGAGGTTATGTTTTCAGTTGAGTTGTCTGTCGGATCACGATCTGCTTCAAGGATTTTTTTTAATGGCGTCAGTGACCCTTGGGTGGTGAACTGTCTTGTTTTTAAATGGTACAGGAAGATACACTGCCTTCTATAAATAAGGCTGCAGTTTCCCTTTCTTTATGTTGACATGTGTTGTGAATTGGCACTATATAAATAATGCTGAATTTAATTGAATATCACTGACTGAACCAGGCCACCACAGATTTTTTTGGACATGTAGAAAGTTCTACAGCATAAGTGCCACAGCTACCACAAAGTGTATACCGTACATCTGCCCCACTGCAACAGAATCGATGCCAGTGTGAGTCTAATATTGCAGCAGTGACCCAATCTATGCTAAGCTACGCAGATGCTCTGTCTACACGGATGAAGATTTACTCACCTCGGCATGCTGAAAGCCTGAAACTTAAAGTAAAGTTGAAAGCATGACCTGCTTTTTTGATTAATTCAGCTAATAATTCCCTGAACACTTGGGGGCACTCATTGCATTGATCTGCCATTGCCAGATGGTTAGCTGACCCTTAAAGATTGAAAAATAATTAATGAGGTTGCATCATCAGTGCAAAAGATACGTACTTCATCTGGGCACATTAGAACATTGTGAATTCTATAATCTTCAACCCAATCTGCATGCAATATTCAAACACATACCGCATCAAAAGCCACATACAAAGTTGCAACATACAAGAGATGACCAATTTTTATTTCCCCCAAAATCCCCTTCATGTCTTCACGTTTAGAGCTGTGTAACACGTTTTTAAATACAACGGCACAGATGACAATATAGAAAACAAAGGGAAAGCAGCTTTGGATTTATTGTACATATCATGGCTTCTTTGTGTATTAAACAGATTTTTATGATAGTAACAATTAATTCTGTTTTTTTTAGCATATTTAAGAAAATAAGAGGCAACTATTCAACCTTTTTTCTTGATCTCTTTTAATGTCTCAGCTCAGTGGTTATTGGCCGGGAACATTTTTGCAGAGAAGAGGTAAAGATCAAGTGACGATGTCAAGAAAAGAGAAATCTATTGTCATCTTTTCCTGCATAGCCACTTAACATCCCCTGCCAGCCCTATTGTCCTCAATCATAATAGAGGCCGTTTGATCATGTTAAAATCTACTGATAACCAGTCAGACTGCTTTCAAAGTCCAACCTCAAAACAGGCTCAACAATACGGGACAGAGTGGGAGGTCCTCTAAACTGCTCTGGCCCCTGCACATTGTAAAGGCAATAGGTTTAAACACCATCCTCCAGTCTCTAGCTTCCAAAAACACATTGGGAATGCTGCAGAGGACTGGAGAAAGAGGGGATGTGGGGGAGGGGGAAGGCTGAAAGGGTCGGATGGATTCCAGGAAAGTATGGCTTCTCTTTGGAAAGCAGAGAATAGAAGTGCACATGTTGTGAAAGTTCCAGCTTATTTATGAGGCCCTGTGTGAATATCTTTGTGCCCACAATTGGGAGCAATAAAAGAAGTCCACGTTTTATTAAACCCACAGAGAGAGTATGGGCAATGCTGATGAATTCAAATGCTGCTACTCAAGGTAGGAACGCTTAGCTTGTTTCTACATTCAGACAGGAGGACAATGAGGAGGACGAAATACACAAAGCTTTTTAAGAGGAGATTTATATTTATGGAATTTAGTTTGATTTATGAAAGTGTTCAATCTATCTTTCATAAATACCAGCCTTATGTTTGTATGCACAGCTCTTTGTCGTCCCTTTAATTCAGAGAGCTCTGGTACCCTCAGCTGAGCCGGAGACTATAATTTTAAATGGAAAAAGCCTGAGACGCACACAACCCGGAATGTTGTCCCTGTAATTTTAGAGTAACATGGTGAATTTGTGCAGTTTTGTGCAAAAGTCCTGAATCATCCATCATTCCTTCTTTTCCTTTAATCTTCTAAAATGTTCACAGCCAATGATTATCCTGACAGTCCTCAAAAAATCCCCCTAAAATTCCTGATTAACCAAATGAATTGGGCTGATCAGAACTTCATTTGGACTATATTACATTCTATATACAGTGCTGTAAAAAGTATTTACCCCCTTAAATATTTATTCTGTGGTTTTGCTTTCTTGACACACTTAAATGTTTCAGATCCTCAAACAAATGTTCATATCTAACAAGGATAATATAAAAACTATTTTTAAATGATGATTTCATTCATTAATGGTAAATCTATCCAAACCAACCTGACCCTGTATGAAAAAGTAATTACCCCCTGAACCTAATAACTAGTTGTTCCACTATTGGCAGCAACAGCTACCATCAAGTGTTTCTGACCCCTGGTAATGAGTCTTTTGGCCCTATCTGCCTTGCTAAATTGTTTTAAGTCAAACAAACTGAAGGGTTTTCAAGCATGAACCACCAGTCTAAGGACATAACAAATCATGACGTTTGGCTTTAAGGTCAGACTTTGGCTAGGCTACCCAACACCTTCTTTTGTTGAATCCTTCAGAAGTGGACTTGCTGGTGGTCACAAAATGATGGCCAAACATTATTTGTCTGCTAGAGAGCAGATTTCACAGTCCCATTAAGTGCCACAAGTAATCCACGTCCTGAAGCAGCAAAGCAGTCCCAGACCATCATACTACGACCACCATGTGTAACTGTCAGTATGATGTTCTGTTTCTGAAATGCTTTGTTACTTTTATAACAGATGGAAAATGACACACGGCTTCCAAAAAATGTCCACTTTTGTATTTAGCTGTTCTGCGGCAAATACTGTGACGTAACAGTTGGAAAACCCTCCATTTGAATCCCACTGATTTTCTACCAGCTGGAGATCACTTTATTTTTATGTTACTTTGACCAGAGTTGACTGGTCCAAACTAGGATCAGAACAATAGGAGGTCATGTAAAATCTTTGGAAAATGTGTTATTTTTTATGATTATTACCTGGAAATTAAAAAATAAAAATACCAAACCGATATGTAATGGTTAGTTGCATGACTTAGAACTGGTTTTCATGTGAGAAGTGTGAAGGAGCCATGTTCACATCTATAATTTGTATTTTATTTGTTATGGTCTCACTGATGTCTTTCTGACACTTTAAATGTTTCGATATTGGTCCTCTGAACTGGTTTTAGCTTTTTATCCTGTCATTCTGTGTGAAAGTATAAACGCCAGTGATCTTTTATCAGATTTTTATTATTTACATCATGTATTCATGAACATATCTGCATCTTGAACAGAAGATTTGAGAGCCATCAATGATGTGCGAAAAGGGACTGAAGCAACTGTCTGGACTCACAAAATAATTTATCACCGATAACTCATCTTATTAGAGTGTCTTTAATAAGCAGTTTGTGCTTTTGTTTGAAGTTCCGATGAGAAAACATGACCTTATTGCCCTTTGTCCTCTGACAGCATGTGGTTCTGCCCTGAACATTTGGTGTGGGACTCAAATGGTGTTAAAATGCTTACAAATGTCACCCAAAATGTCCCTCCTTCGCCCATCCATCGCAGGGCAACACAGAGACCCACAAAACAAACAACCATGAACAACCATGAAGCTAAGGACAATTTAGAGAGAGCAATCAACCTAACAGTCATGCTTTTGGACTGAGGGAGGATTTCGGAGTACCTGGAGAGAACCCACACATGGACAAGGAGAACATGCACGAAGGTGTCCTTTTTATGAAACTCAAAAGGCAAACTTTGTTTATTTATTGTCCGATTCCCGTAGTTTGATCTATTGCAGGTCTCAGTGCTGATAAGCTGTGAAGTTATTTGACTTGTAATTGTACATTTTCTTGGAGTTGCATTGCTTTGAAGTTAACCTGACAATATAACGGTCCGACCTCCTTCACAACATCAGCCTTATTTCTCTCTAACAGACACAGATCTCACAGATATTCATTAGAGTGATTTAACGTTAACCCAAAAGGTTTTCAGTCTGATTGTATTTATTGGGCACATTTCCTACTGTAAAATAAAAAAGGTGCTTCTCATCGGGGTCTCTCCTCTTTTATTGTCTCATATTATGCTTGACGCCTTCATTGGAATTTATCAAGCTGTTGGGAAATCTTGATAGTTCAGTGCTAATTAATTCTTGCTCCATTTCTTCTGCTTTCTGAAAGTTTTGTTTTAATTCCTGGCTTTGCAGTCATTGAGATGTAAGATTATCATCCTAAACTGTTGCTGCAGAGTTATTCTGGGCTGTAAAATCATCAACAGGTAAAATAAATAGATGTTAATGGGAAAGCTAAGGACTAGATTGAGGATTTGTCATGGGTGGGTTGGGTTGACATACATGTAGAGCATAAATTATCAAATTTAACAATGGGAAAATTGAAAAGGTTAATGACTGATTGACTGGTATTGTGTAAATTAAGATAGCCTTACTAATAATTCCAGAGATATTTGTATGAACTGTGGAAAGCAAGCTAGGAAAACAACAAAATATTAAATAAATAAAAACAGCTTTACTATTTTTTCTTCTTTTAATTCGATGGATGGAGCCGAATGAAAGGCAAACGTTTCTGAGTTCCAGTTAATTTAAAAATGTCTTATTAAAAGGAAACCAGCAGCTTTACACATTATACTTTTCTAAATCATGCAATATGTTGAGAAAAAACTTAAATATTTCTATATTTAATAGAACCGTGTTTCTGCCATTAGGTCCTGCATTCAGAACCTCTTTCTGTAACTCTTCTCACTCACGCCTTGCAGTGCAGAACTCTTTCTGGACAATGATGCTGCTCTACCTGACTTCCTTGGTTCTGGTTGCATTTCATTCCTCATCTTAAGGAATGAATCCTTATTAAGATCTCTTCATGTTTCTGTTTCTCCTTCCTCCTTTCTCTATTGGTAGTCCCTGAGGAAATAAACACAATTCTATCTGCTCAGATATGTTATATTAATTACAGAAAAGGCATTTAATCAAGTAGATTCATTCCAGTCACTTCATTATGAAAATGTGTCTTCATCTTCTACATGACATCTATTTTTCCTAACATGCCACCCCCTCCACATTTATGCTCTCCTGGTATTTACTCACATAAACACTTGTCCAGATGTGTTAAATTCCACAGTGTGGACTCTGTAATTAATGAAAAAAATTAGCATGTCAAAGTCCCAGCCCTGGTTATAATTAATTAAATGTTCACAGATTTCTAATTTTAAAACATTTTTATCAAACAAAAGTAGATTCCAGACTGTCAGTACTTAGCAAACAGAGATGGGAACCAAAAATCGAAAAGCTATCTGGGAAACTGGGTCCAGCCCATGACGTACAGCTTGTAGAACCACCTTCAGCAGCAGTTGTTTTCTGCCGGACTTCTTCAGTCTCTCATGGAAGAAATTCTGTTTTCCAACATTGCTTCAGTTCGTTAAGGTTTACAGACATTAATTTCTGCACAGCTCTCGTAAAGTTCCACCGCAGCTTTCCAGTCGGGTTTAAATCTGGACTTTGACTGGACCACTGCAACACTTTGAACCTAAGCTTCGTCTGTTGATTAGCTGCTGTTTGGGATCATTGCCCTGTTTATGTCCTCATTGGGGCCTAGCTTCAGCTGCAGCGAAACACGTCCAAACCATCAGCACTCCATCACCATGCTTGAGAGCTGGTGTGAGTTTACGTTTCAAACCATTAACAGGAAAATAAAGGATAAATTAATAAAACGTGTGTGTGCTGACATGCTTTTCTCAGATCAGTTCAGGTCTGCTCTATAAACGTGGTGGTGCATATTTTGGCCAACTTGTTCTCTTACCGGCTTGGCATTGTGTTTACACACACCTGTACGTTCTAGAGCCTCAATCAACTGGCTGACATTTTCCCTCTTAATTCCTACAGAAGCAATGAGGCTGTGCTTAGTTTTTTTTCACACACAGCTTTTCTGTTTTAGCTTCATGTTTATTTCATAAATAATTGATTATTTGGAATCTGGTGTGAGTTTTGTAAACTTAAGGTCAAATTTGAATAAATTTAGGACCCAGTGAGGGTTGGTTTTATAATGTCCAGATACGTAAGACCCAATAACTGAGAGAGAGTGTACTTACTTTTTCATAAGACTATATGAGAGGTATCTTGGATTGCTTCAACACAATGGAGGCGAAAACTGCACACATATTTTAAAAGGAGTAATTTGTACAAAATGAGAGTAATCTGGTGACAGTCTTATAAGGATGCTGTTAGGAAATGAGAACCCGATCAGTTTTTCCCCTTGTATAGATTCCTTCATCTGGCTGATCTATCAAAGATCTTTTTGTGATCAGGTCGCAGTGTAATGCTGACACAGTCAATTACTGCCAACAATTATGTGTTAAAGTCAGAATCACAATCTGCTTCTCTGTGGGGGATTTGGATGAGGTCAAAGGTCAATGCTCGCCCGCTGAATAGAGTGTTTCAGTTCAGGGGAAGAACAGGACTCCTTTGTGTCCTGGGAGTGGATCGTCAAAAAAGACCTTTGGCCTGTTGGGGACTCCACCCCGCCCCCATCATCTCCTCAACACCTTCCTCAGCCTTTCACCCCCAATCTCCCAAACCATGGACCCCCTGAGGAGGCCTTAAGCCCTGACAGTGAAGTGACTCGAGATAATGTGTCGACACTAGATTAGGGATTCATCCAAACTCATTATTCAGATTCTAATCAGAGAAGTCATTTTGCTTTAAACACAAAAGACGGACTTGGTTTGCTTTTTAAAAGCTATGATCTCTGCTTACATTATAAACGATGTTCTTTGAGCTGGTAACAGTCATTTATCTGAACAACTCAGTGGATACCACAGACCTATGAACATGACTGTTACGTTATCTGGATTTGCACAACGTGCAAAATTCTTCACATTTAGGCAGGACTGGTTTATTATTATTATTTGATACAGTAGATAAGTTTGAACTAAATGAACAGTGGAACAGATTATTACATTAAAGAGAAGAAATAAATTACAGGTAAGTAAAATGTAAACATCAAAAAAGGAAATAAACATTAAAATGCACATTTAAAACAAATAAATAGCAATGATATTATTAAACCCTTCACCTTTATGGGTAAGCTGCAGTAGACGGGAATGGTTTCAGTCCTGATTTAAAGGAGCCAACAGTTTCTGCACATTTTGTTTGTTGCAGAGGGACCCTGAAACTCCCCTTGTTCAGTTCTGGTTCTGGGTACACAGAACAACACACTAAACACACACTGTATGACTGCTGGTTTTCATTAAACTCATGGATGCTGAAAATATGCAAATAAAAACATTGTACATTGCTCTTGCACGGAGTCGCCCCTTTTCCGTATTAACTGTAGTTTATGGATGCTGTCATTTTGCCTTAAAGAGGTGTTAGGAATAACCTTTATTAATATGCTCATAGCTGTTTTTTCCATTTATACTATTGTGAAATAAAGTATAAGTTCTAATGTTTCCCTTTTGTTACAATAGGATAAGAAGCTCATAGACATACAGTACAAGGATAAATGGCCCAAGGATTGTCATAAATGACCTGAAGCTGGGGCACTGGGGCTGATAGTGGAGCAGCTGGTATAACTGGTTTGATTAGAAAGCTACAGCACACTTAGATTAAGTATGGACACCCACTACTACACAATCTAACAGATAGACACCACAATGGTGACATAGTCTACTGATAATGACTGAGGGAGGGAACATCCATTGCATTGGAGTACCAGAGATAAAAACTAAATGTGACCTTCTATTGAGGCTCTTTGTCATCCTCTAACAGACGGAGACGGTCCGAGACGGGAGCCTCAGCGCTGATCTCTGTAATCATTCCTCTGCCTTAATTTAGATTAAAAAGAGCTGAACATTAGAAACTGGTTGAGAGTCGTTTCTTTAAAAGTCTTTAGATAGAGTGGTGACTGTTTCCGGGGTCCAAGGACCGGTGGAGCTCCAAGGTGTCTGACCGCCAACAGGGTGCGGTAGCTTTGGACATATGATCCTTTTAAATCCTTCCTTTTCACCTGAAATCATTCAGTTGTGGTCTGTATGAAGTAGAACCTCAACGCTTTGGTCTGAACTCCTTGTTCTTGTAGCTCCTCAGGCTCCTCTTTTACCTGTTCTGAGGAGCATCTGAGAGCAACTCGTTTTGGTGCCGTCTCTTTAAATGTTACTGAGACACTTCACACCCCGCTACAGGTCAAAGAGGGCTACAATTTAACCCATTCGCCAATTTTTGTAGTGTGATAACAATTATGTAGCGGTGCAGAAACAAGATAAAAAGGCAAAAACAATGTTAAACTGTTCATGTAATAATAATATTAAAACCTGCAGTATGGTTCTGACCTCCAGGAGCTAAAAGCAGCAGAAGACACGGTGCCGCTGCTATCAGAACAATGACCAGAACGTCACATCAACACAATAAATTAATGTCTAAAATAAAGCTTGTTGCCATTTTAGCTTTATTTGCAGCTTACTGCTTTGCTGCGTCTGACTCCATAATCAGATGAAGTCTTTCAGCAAATCCTTCTTGACACTGGAGGAGGTTGATGAAGAACTCGTCCTTGAAGTGCTTCATGCAGACGAAGAGGAATTTCCCCACTGATGTACAGTTGTGATGAAAAATAAAATTTAACCAGGCACTTCAAAGAGGTTCTGATGCTGGGGGACGGTGTAATGAATTGTGTGGATTAATACACCCAACAACCAACCCGAACGTATCCTCTTTCAGCGTAGGCATACTTGAGCTTGGACTACAAAATCGCAGTGAGAAATAAATATGGCGGATACGCAAAATATATCAGCCAGAAATCCATTACCTTATTTAGCAAATACTGTGACGTAACAGTTGGAAAAAAGTAACAGATGACAGAGAAAATTAAACGGACTGAAAAATACGACCGAAACAGAGAGAAACCTGGAGAGGCTAAATTCAACTTTTCTGCTCCCTACAGACTCCAAGTACACAACAAAACATATTTAAAGGCTAAAAATTTTGATTTTGCATGACATGTCCCCTTTAAAAGGAACACTGCACGCAGCTCAGCAAGCTTCACCCCATGTTGTGAAACGCCCACTGTTGATGACTCATGCATGGTTCCCAAAACTGGTGGGAAAATGTGTCGGTGCTCAACAAAACACCAACGCGTTCATGAACAACTCAAAAAAAAAAAAAAATGAAACACTTTTTATCCGTCCCAAACTGGGAAAATATGAAGAACTGTTGCAGTCGACTGAATCATGCAAACTCCATGCAGAAAGACCCCCAGCCAGGATTCAAACCCGGGACCCTCTTGCTGTAAGGCAACAATGCTACCAACTGCGCCATCGCATGACCAATCCTAATTTTTGGCATACCCTTTGGCCTTTTCAAGAAGCCTAGTTAATCGCTGATTAACACTGCTGCATTTTATGACAAAAAAACTGCTTTTGTTTTTTCTGTATTAATACAGAGAAAATTCAGACACATGCACTCATTGATATTATAAATACTGTCTTAGTGACTCTAAGGGACTGTGGTCAAGTGCTGACAGAAACAGCAGGTTGTGTGTCGTCACAAGAGATGTTGTAGCTCTCCATAATCTGAGCTATGGAGGTCGTGTGGATGTTGAATAAAAGTGGCCTAAGAATGGAGTATTGGAGAAGCCCACAGGTAATCCTTGATCACTCAGAGTTAGGGCTGCACAACATACTACTAATATATTGTCATTGCAATGTCAATGTGTGCAATATTCATATCGCAAAGGACGGTTTGGAGTTCAATAATTGTTGACTAATATAGTCCAAGTACAATGAACTTGCATTTTTAATGCTAATGTATTATTTAGCTAGTTGGACAGAGTCTCATAGACAATGCTGACATTGATCAAAATGGTGAAGGTCACAGAGTGATGGAAGCGCTGATGAGAAAGACAGGAAAGAAGAAAATATGCATTACACAACCAATATCTTAAATACAATATTTACCTGTATTATCATGATTTTCTGATATCGTGAAGCCCTAACCAGAATTATAACTGTCAAATCACTCAAAGTAGCCCCAGTCCGCCAAACGAGATCAGAATCAGCCCAGTACTGGACAATCCTGCCCACATTTCCAGTCCAGTAACCAACATGTTATGTACACCTTCTTCAAACGCAGCTCTGATATCCAGTAAAGCCAAAACAAAACTTTGTGTGCACTGCTGTTAAAGACATATTTCACTCAAATCCTTTACTATTGCAGTCTCAGTGCTGTGGCCTGGCCGAAAACATGACTGCTAAGAAGTATTTAGATGTGTTTTAATAAAAAGATCAAAAAGAGTGATAAAAAATCACCATGGTGAAAAGTGTTACATGAGATATGGGGCTCATATTACGTATAATTTAGCAATCCAGATCAGGCTTTTCTTATAGAGGTTTGATTGTTAATTAAGGAATTAAGTGATAAAGGCAGTGAGGAGTTTGTCATCCTGTCATAAGTAGTAAATAAGGTCCAAACATCATGAGATTTTTATTCATAATGTCAGAGAAATATGACTCTCTGGCCTTTTTTAACTACTAAAACCTCTTTTGAATAATAAGCTCAGCTCTAACTGGTTAGTAGCGGCTTGGCTGGAGAGAAGATAACGGAGATGTGGAGAAAGCAGGTCCAATACAGGCTGGACGCAGCAGAGGAGAACATATCGGATCTTTATGAAAGAACAGTGCTATTTTAAACGATAGCACAAAACACTGCATGCTGATACGGTGTACTTCATGTGGTAAAACTACAAGCCCCATGATGCAGAGCGGCAGACAGCACTGTCATTAAGAGTGTATCACCACTCATTCAGCCTTCTGCTGCTGGTTAAAGAAGAGGCCTCCTGAAGTCCTGGTCTGGACCTGCAGGACCCAGAGACCCAGAGTCCGGATGAGACACTGATGACAGTGACTGGGAGACCAGAGCTTCTGAGTCAGATGGAAACAGATGTTGTTTAGGTTAAAATTATTTTCATTTGACCAAGATGTTTGTTTCTGACAGGAAGTGATATGGGCCTCTGACAAATAATAAAACAATGTAATGAGAAAATTAGTTCTGTAAAAAAAGATTTGTCCCTTCATTTACGTTTTCTTTAAAGAATGACATGTTAAAATTATTTATACCTTTCTCAATAATCAGTGTAGAAATCTTTATTTGCATCACAGCAGTTTTTCTAACTGCTGTGCAGCTTTTTGCATGAGGTTGGAATGCCTCCTTCCCATCACCCTAATCTTTAGCTCCCTCCAAAGATTAATCTCAGGACTCTGATTGGACCTCGCCACATAAATAATATTACTTCCAGTCAGAAGAACAAATCTGCCAGAAATATGAATATTTTCAGGATTCATTAACCACATTCTTCTACAGTAGAAGCTGATATTTTTCTTTCTGTTTGCCAAATGTTGCTCCTCTCTGTGGTTGTTCTGTTTCACGTTATGTGCGCATCTGCTGCTTCCATTCGTCTTGCTGTCAGACTGAAAGATCTCATTGTGTGTTGGTCCGATGCCGGACTCAACACACACACACCTGTTGCAGGCGAACCGTCAGACAGTTTACCCTAAACAGGAGCCATCACATGTCCTCTGCTTCTGACCCAAAAGCAGGGTTGCCAACTCTGGGACATCTAGCATGAGTCTCACTCTCGCACTCTGTCCAGACAAATCTCTCTCCTCAACGGTTGTGCAGCAAAGGAACATTGTTTTGCAGAAGACTGTGATTAGTCGTCACTTTTGACTGGCAGTTCTCTGCACTAACGGGATCCTTTTGCCTGTTGGTGGACAAACACTTTCACAGCTACTTGATTTGGTCATCAGAGTATCTGAAGGACAGGACATACTTCCCTGATTCCAACCTAACCATCCATACGCCTGCCTGGCAGTGCTGAACGTAATTTATGGCTGCTGTACACATGGGATAGTGTCACTGATGGGGCTACAAGACAAACATCTCACCAATCACCTGAAATGAGCAATCCACACAGATGTCTTGCACAGACAGTGTGCAGTGCACTCACCTAATTCATTACTTTTTAAAGGTTTGTATAACTGCCAGCTCAGTCCTTAGTGAGATATCTCTGGACTGTTTAACAGCCTTTTGTGATTTCTTGTGTTTCTAGCATTCGCTGATAGGACCATTTCACACCTTGGAGCTTCCGCTGGCCCCCTGGGATTCACCTTGGGTGCTGAAAGGCTGCAAATCACAGCTGCACCCGCAGAGCTACAGGCTGGTTCGGTTAGCCAGACTGTTGTCAAATCTCTGTAGTTTAGGTTCAAACTTATGAATGAAGAGGCTGAGACTGGTGTCAGTGGGACAGAACCAATGCTGGTAAAATAACCTCGTAAGTCTGTTTTCACCCTGCACTGGCTGGATTTATGCACACACACACCCAACAAGCCCACTTTCAGTTCTGCATTTGATTTCCCATCAGCTTCTCTGCTCTGACAATAAATGAGGTAGAGGTGGTATCTGTGTGTTAGAATGTGGGATGTCAGATCTTAGCATTGTCTTCCTGTTTTGTTTCAAAAACTTTCTTCCATTTTGCCGTCAGGTTCTCAGCACCGCTCCAACCCAACCCAAAACCTTCTAGAGAAACAAAAGAAAGGCCTAATGGTGTAAAAAGATAAAAGCAAGTTGAGGCGGAAAAGACGACTCTAACTGCCCCCCCCCCACACACACCCACCCCTAGGGTTTCCAGTGCTGTGGGAGTGGAGGTGTGGGGGGATGGGGATCCCATTTGCTGTAACTTTCCGTTCCTCACCCTCCACCATCAGGGGTCTTTGTGCAGGAATTTCTGCATCAGTCTGTGGTTCTGTTGAGGTGTTCAATATAGTGTATAGGAGATGCTATATATATATATATATATATATATATATATATGCATAAATAATGTCAGGGTTGTTTATTTATTCATTACCTGTGTCTTTTTACTCTGGCTTTTTACATTATTTTATCAAGTTTTTGTACATTTCATCATATTTATTTTAATTTCTGCTATGAATAAAGAATACCTTAATTTTATTTTTTCTGTTATTTGAACTTTGTTTATGTAGTTAATACCTATCAGTGGTTTTTTTCTCCTTTAGTACAGAGTTTCCTCCATTCTACATGTTCTTCTGGTTGTAATCATTTTATTTACGTAGCTGAGCCCTGATTGTTTGCATGCTTGTTTCTTAGAGGTTCTGTGATGAATCTGGTGATAAAAATACAGCCTGATTGATTGACTGATTGATATAGACAATAATCAGCTGCTTTTAATATCGTTGGGATGCAACAAAGCGATAATGAGATTGCAGTATGAGAAGTCTTCCTGATTAACAATCCAGCCTTTCTTCCTTTGTCTCTTTTTATTGTTTTATTTGAGTTGTGGCTCCTGTGTCCCCTCAGTAAAAGACGCGTCCTCTGTTAGTGTTTGGGGTTATCAGTCGAAGACAAAAGAGCGACATCTTTACTGTTGCTTCAGAGAACAACTAGATAAACAGAAGTAATGCAGATAATAAGGTTTACTCAAAAAGTTCATCTGGTGAGAATCTTTATAGAAATGCTAAAAAAGGAAAACCAGTAACTTTTTAATTAATTTAAACAACACAAAGTGTTAAAAATCTAATCTGAGAAAAAACTTTTATACCTGCTTTAGAGGAGTTTGGTGATTAAAATTCAGTGAGCCCACCTCCTGATATTCTCTACTACTAGTCTTTTCTGGTCAAACCCACTTTAGATGCAGCGGGTCACCTGGCCAGGGTCAACGATAATGTTGATAGTAAGACTGAGATCAATGATTGACTCCAGTCTTCTTGATACCTGCATCCATGTGTTTTAAGAAGGTTTTTGGTGTTTTGTGTGACAGCAGCACAACACCTGAGATGCCCAGCACAGACTGGAATGGTTTTTGGTTTCACTGAAGATGGGTCAGTGTAGAAAGAGACGTTATGTCCTGCTGGAACCTGTAGAACTGCTTCATACTTCCATCGCTGTAGCCAAGAACAACGGTGAGGAAAAAGGAACCATGAAGAGCCCATTCCTACCAGTTAGCCCCACCACAGCTCCATCTTCACCACAGGTTGTTCAGTAATTTTTTTCTTGCCACATTTCAAGCTTCAAACATAAAGATATAAAATTCAAATTTTTTGTGAAGAATCAACAACAAGTGGGACACAACTGTGAAGTGGAATGAAATTTATTGGATGTGTCAAACTTTTTTAACAAATAAAAAACTGAAAGTGGGGCGTGCAATATTATTCGGCTCCTTTACTTTCAGTGCAGCAAACTCACTCCAGAAGTTCAGTGAGGATCTCTGAATGATCCAATATTGTCCCAAATGACTGATGATGATAAATAGAATCCACCTGTGTGTAATCAAGTCTCCGTATCAATGCACCTGCTCTGTGATAGTCTCAGGGTTCTGTTCAAAGCACAGAGAGCATCATGAAGACCAAGGAACACACCAGGCAGGTCCAAGATACTGTTGTGGAGAAGTTTAAAGCTGGATTTGGATACAAAAAGATTTCCCAAGCTTTAAACATCCCAAGGAGAACTGTGCAGGCAATCATATTGAAATGGAAGGAGTATCAGAACACTGCAAATCTACCAAGACCCGACCGTCCCTCTAAACTTTCATCTGGAACAAGGAGAAGACTGATCAGAGATGCAGCCTAGAGGCTCATGATCATTCTGGATGAACTGCAGAGATCTACAGCTGAGGTTGGAGAGTCTGTCCATAGGACAACAATCAGTTGTACACTGCACAAATCCGGCCTTTATGGAAAAGTGGCAAGAAGAAAGCCATTTCTCAAAGATATCCATAAAACGTCTCATTTAAAGTTTGCCACAAGCCACCTGGGAGACACACCAAACATGTGGAAGAAGGTGCTCTGGTCAGATGAAACCAAAATCCAACTGTTTGGCCACAATGCAAAACCATATGTTTGGTGTAAAAGCAACACAGTTCATCACCCTGAACACATCATCCCCACTGTCAAACATGGTGGTGGCAGCATCATGGTTTGGGCCTGCTTTTTATCAGAAGGGACAGAGAAGATGGTCAAAAGCGACTTGCAGCTGTAATTGCAGCAAAGGGTGGCGCTACAAAGTATCAATGCAAGCGGGCTGAATAATATTGCACGCCCCACTTTTCAGTTTTTTATTTGTTAAAAAAGTTTGACACATCCAATAAATTTCATTCCACTTCACAATTGTGTCCCACTTGTTGTTGATTCTTCACAAACAATTAGAATTTTATATCTTTATGTTTGAAGCCTGAAATGTGGCAAGAGGTTGAAAAGTTCAAGGGGGCCGAATACTTTCGCAAGGTACTGTATCTATGAAACCAGCAGAGGTGATACGCTTTGAGCTGGAATCGCTGTTTGCTTCAGCTTCTCCCTTTATGACTGCTTTCATCTTAGCTTGGTAATCATCAGGGTCAAACTCCGGCTCCAGTAAGGCTGGACACCCGTTCTTTAGTAGCTTTTTCTTCATGGTTCATTGTATGAGAGTTGTTACCTGGAATGATTGTTCTACAGCAAGAAAAATCCATTATTTCTCTGGTAGATTCATCTCTAATTATGCTAAAATCTGCACTGTAGTGCACAGATGTTAGGTGACAGTTGAAGGAGCCCTTTTAGGATTGGATGGACATTAATCACTGCAGGGGAGAATACCTCCAGGACTGGCAGCTAATCCCACTTTGTAACTCCTTAACACCCACAGTTTCATCTCTTTGTTTTCCTGGAACAGCCTGGAAGAACCCCGGCTGCACTAATACAAACTCTTACCATAATGAATGAGGAGCTTCATTCGCTGCAGAGCTTTTGTGAAAGGGCCGTTAGGTTTTGTGTTAATCAGAGAGGATCAGAAGGGGAAGGAGGTCCTGCTAAAGGTTCGTTTAAAGGGGTTCGTGGCTAATGAGAATCTAAAAAATTGAATCTCTGAAAGTTTAGTGATATTCAGCCTAATATTTGGATTTATTCCTCAGAAGATGAGCCTTTCATTCTTAAATCCACACCTTTATTCACAGACTCATTCTTACCTTTCTACGTACAGCTTTTGACCCTCTGTCGCTGCATATCGGCTCTACATGCAGCGTTTGTTCTCCTCTTTTGAGCTTCCACCGCCAGCTGAAGCCACAACCAGATGTTGCAGTCTGTTTCTTCTGCAGACCGTGGCCTCAGGCTTGAAGGTGCTAATGTTCCATACAGCTGTTTCACACTGGGCTGAAAAACCATTCCAGTACCAGCTGGGGGTCTCCCCTTGGCGAGGCCAGCTGGACCACGAATCTACAGAAAACAAAGCCTCAATCTGTCGCTCCCTGAACAATTAGCTGAGGAGTTTGTCTGTTTTAAGAAAGTAATGTTCCTGTTTTATTACCTTTGTAGCTTTGGTTGTTTTAAACCAGGATTTTTCGGGTAAGGAAGTGATGTTTGGTACCACCCAATTATTCAACAGTGGGGAGGTTTTAAAAACCAACAACCTCAAGTTATAGTCAATATTCTGCTTGTTGTCTGCCGTGAGAGAAGGCAGGTTTAAGATTCCCACAAACAATACAGTATCTATCAGCAGGAAGTCATTCAGAGTTACTTGATCAGATTGATCCGGATCAAGACCAGGTCCACATGGGGATCAGAAACATTGATTTATGTTTATAACAATTTATTAAAAAATGTTCTCTATAATTCAAATAAATCCTCAACTACAAGAAAAATAAGCTGGTATAAAGTTGTTGAAGTACATGGATAGGAAATTGATTGTTTACAGGTACAACATGGGGGACAGAAGAGACCAAACGGATGTGTGCTAGCAAAGCAGCTAACTGATCTAATGGAGGAGCCTGAGATCTGTATGTGTCTTATTTGGCCATTTAAACAGCCTTTGTGTAATGTCTGATGAGGTACGAAGAGACTGACGTTAACTCAGTGCTGTTATGACTCTGAGTGCTAAGGGTGAGTAGTCAGCATAGCAGCAGATGGTCAGTGTGGCCCACTGCCTGCAGGATTTCAGAAAAAGGCTGGGTAGAAGTTAGCAAGAATACTATAAAATTGAGTTAATCTGCCAATTCAATGGCATCCAATGGATGGATGGGTGGGTGGATGGATGGGTGGATGGAGTCTGTTAGGCCTTTGAGCTTTAAACAGAGACAGTCAAACATCCGAGTTCACAAGTCTGTGTGAAGTGGGCTGATTACATTAAAACCAACAGTTCTGTTGTCACTTCTTGGGTCAGTGGAACCTGGCCGACTTTGTGGACATGGTCTGGACTAATCTAAATAAAGACCTTTCAAAATACAAAAGTTCTGACTGACAAAAACCATTATTATTATGGGTGTTCCCCTTTTTCAACTCATTGTTTTTTCACAAAAGTGTTGAAAGAGGAACTCCTTATTACTTTCTTTCATCCTGAGGGGAGTCATGATGATTGTTGTCTGTGACTCACACCTTCTACATCTTTGCAGGGACTTCACCTGAAACCTAAACCCGACTGCTGTTTCTCAGATGTGTTGGAAGCATCTGTGCATGGTCACATTAGCATGCAGGTTTAACCCCCTAAGTTCTGTTGTAGTCATAAGTCATATAATATTGAGCAGTCAGGGGCTGCACGGTGGTGCAGTGGGTTGCCCTTACAGCAGGAGTGTTCTGGGTTTTAAATCCCACCCATGGAGCTTTTACATGGAGTTTGCATGTTCTCCATGTGCATGTGTGGGTTTCTCACTGGGTACTCCGACTTCATCCTACAATCTAAAAACATGAATGTTAGGTTAATTGGTCTCTCTAAGTTGCTCTGGGCATTAATCTGTGTGTGCATGGTTGCCATGTGAAGGACTGGGGACCTGTCCTGGGTGTACCTTTCCTGGAGATATGCACCAGCCTGCCCCGTGACCCTTCAAGCCTAAGCAGGAATAGACAATGAAGGGATGGAGTTTTTTCCACAACAAATAGTCCAGCTTCAGTAAAAACCCAGAAGCAATTTGCAGCTTCACTCGTTTTGTAATCCTCTTTAATTCTTTCTTCCCTTGAAAAAAGCCCATCTGTCTAGGGTTGATGTGAAATCTCCTTTCCTCCGCAAAATTAGCAACAAAACTCTTCTACAAATGAACAAACATGACAGAAACGTTCCGCTCATATATCACTGAAAGTGGAGTGGGAACATAAATTATTTTCTTTATATCTGAGTTAAAAGACTCACGCCTGCATACGCTGTCGTGCTAAACTCTAAGTTAAAGCAAGAATCTGAGACCAGAGACTCTCTTCTGCTTTCTTTGGTTGTTTGTGTTGTAGAGCAGCAAAGATAAGCTGCATGAGACGGTGGTTTGAACAAAGGAAGTCGCAAAAATGGAGTTGATTATCGGCTGCAGTTAAGCAACACAGAAACACTAAACTATTCACTCGTTCATAGCCTCACTTATTTTTTTCTTTTAATTATAGCCTTTATTTGTTCATGAGTCCCACTTAGAGTCCAGGTCTATTTTTCAAGAAACAACAAATTGTCTTTGGAGCAAAAGTTAGTGAAGAGTAATGATTATTTTTCTTGAGTAATTTATGGTTTACAGAATTAAGTTTCAGTCTGGATTAAAAGCTTGAGGTTTAAAATGAGTTTAGTTGAGTTTCAGTCATTAGATCAATCTTAAATTTCCTTTTGACTTTAAGAAAGTCCACATGACTAAAAGTTGCACCACATCGTTCACATATCTGAGGCTGAATCTCCTCTCAACCTTGAAATAAGGTGTTTCTTTTCTTCTCCTTTACACCACTTCTTCATTTGAACTACTGAAGCATTAAGTCAGATGTCACAGGGGATTTTTTATGACTCTCAACATTCTGCATTTGTTTTTCCACTCAAGGTGACACAAAGACAGGGACCTCCCCTTAATCACCCTCATTTGCATAAACTCAGTAACCTCAGCGTTGTTTAGAAAAAGAAATCAGCTCGATCAGCAGCAGCCTAACCTCAAACATTGCTTGTTTGATCGCTGGGCTCATGGTGGAGGGATTTTCTACGTCACTTCTCTCAAATAACTCACGCAGCGACAAAACACACATGAATGTTGCCTTTTTTAACAACACTTCAGGTTATTGTAAGTCCGAAAACAGGCAGGAAAAATGAAACTTGTTCAAGTGCAGTGACCTGTTTAACAGAACATCATGTTTTATAGCATTTTGGACTCACTGTAAATCAGTAGGAATGCAGCTTTATTTACCACATTTACGAAATGATAGTAAGGATTTCTCCGTTCATCTAATTTTTCCTGTTCGGTGACTAATAAAAAATATAATTTTGTCTTAAAATCATCTTGTTCTGATGAAAAGAAATGTTGCTTCAATATAAAAAAATACAGACAGCTAAACGTCGGTTTGCTCGATGCTTTGCTTCCAGCCAAAGCATCCAACCTTTTTCTTTGAAGGTGTAATTATCAGTTCTTTAGGCTTCCTGAAGGTTCTTCTGAGTTTTTCTTGGGTTTTTTGCTGCTGTTCCACTTGGTTTCACTCCACTCCTTTCAGACCATTACAGAAGCTGCAAACCCGTCCCAGATAGGTGGTAGAAGATGGACCTGTTAGCAGAAATACGCATGGGGATTTGGTAGACCAAATCAAGTCACTAGTTGAGGTTACATGGTCACCAAAACTCTGCATCATCTGCATAGAATCGAAGGAAACGTTCATGCAGTTCACTGACTCTTGTGCAGCCAACTTTGGTTGGCTGGTTTTGTTTGGGACAAAGTCTCCTTTGAAATGCAGGATCTCCTGGTACCTGACCACAACAACACACCATGTTGTTATCCAGTAAAGACCTGACACAGAGACGGAGAGATGCAGTGTCCCACAAAGCATTATTTACTGTATGCAAAGTGTTGAACAGCCTTTTGGTCATCTTCTTATTGGAGCTTTGTAACTTTTTGCCAAACTGTGCAACCACTTTACAGAAGCTGTTTCCTTTGGTAAATGATGCATTGATCTGAAGATGGATTGATATAATACGTTTGATTAATGTGGGCCCAGTACTCTCAAAGGTGCCTGAAGTGGCTTCATTATGCAATGAACAGCAACCTGCAAGTCATCACAAGCTACAGATGACCACCCCCTCTGCTGACGCATCACAAAGACCTTATTGATGAATGCCTTCTACTGTCAATATGGGAAGGATTAACCCACAGCCCATCCCCACTCCAGCCAAACAACCACCACCACTGTCACATCTTTAGTAACCCACAGAGGGCTTTGGGCCCGGTCACCTCCCCACTCTGTATTCAGTTAAAATGTGGGTGGAGGTTTCAACATGGCTCCCCGAGAAGCAGAGGAGGGAAGATGCATCTCCAGATGTTGCCTCTCTTACAAGAGCTCTTGAACAGCAGCTGTCAGGATTGTGAGGAGCCTTGAAGAACATCTGTCTCTCTTCTCTTATTTTATTCATTACAACACAAACGAAGAGAAAATTATTCCCTGTTTCGCATTACCAATAAGTTCTGTTTATGAATATAGTACGTTTATAGTAAGTGTATGATTGTTTTATCACACATTTTAAACAATCTAACAGACACAACTTTAACTAAAACATGATCAACTGAGCTAAAAGCTTCTTGGTTCCCATAAACTGAACCAAGTAGGTGCTGATTTCTCCAAAGATAACAATAATAAGATGTTTAATCAAACTTTCATTTGATTTATTATTTATTTATTCTGATTTTTTGTCTTTCACTGTAACTTGACGGATTATATTTTTGTGTGAATTCAGCTCAAAATGCAGAAATTAAACTAAACTGAATTTGTAAATTTAAAACATTTGTTTCCAACATCGGCAATAAAAATAATAACTTTCTCAACTGTTCAACAAAATCAGTAAAATTGTCTTACTGCTTTCTTCTGCTTATGCCTTTTTGTTTTCTGAGGTCTAGAAAAGGCGCCAGCCGTTCTGGTTTGGAAGTCCAGAATCAGAACCGTGTTTGTTAGGTGGCAGCGATCCTGCTGAGATCATCATCCTTTGATTTAGCGTGAAAACTCCAGATCCAGCGCCTCATGATGGGAAGCACTTTAAATGATTCAGCAACATGAAGAGACATGACATTTCTGCAGAACCAGACCATTTTAAAACCATTGTAGCAGCAATCCGGTCAGACGTTCTAGGCAGAAGTTTCCATCCACTCCTCATTGTCTTGAACTTTATGTTTTTTCTCAGTGTTGCTGGAGTGGTCACCTCTCAAATGGCAAACGGACTCACCTGAACTTGTGAAGTGCTGTTCTAGTCATAGTGACTACTCAAAGAACTTTTATAATAGAGCCTCCTTCACCCAGCCGCCCTCTTAATGTTCACACATTCATACACCTTGACCAAGGACACAGCTTAGTGGGGGGAGCTAGAATCAAACTCACAACCTTCAAGTTGTGAGAAGGCCATTACTTCGAGCCACAGTCGCCCTGTAGACAGAAACCAAGGCAGAAAACTTTGCAGGAACTTTACATCAAAATTTGATGACAACAGCAAAGAGTCAAGAAAAAGTCTGAAATTATCAGAACTGAATCTCAACAAGCTGATCCAGCTTCTTGTTGGCTTCTTCAGGCAGAACTTCTTCCTGGGTCTGGTTGTTTTTTGTCTCAATCTGGGAGAGCCTCAGCTGCCTCAGGAGCTGGCAGCTTTCAGGATAGGAGGCATCAGTAGGTGCTGAACACCCAATCAAAAGCAGACTTGTTAAATTGCCAATAAGAAAAACATTGTTACTACATTCTTAAAACTATAGAGAGACCAAGAACATCAGTAAACCATCTTGTAGGGAAAACTTCATTGACTTTAACTTATTTAAAAGGTAATAAATCATAGATTAATTTAGGTAAGAGTAGTTGCCTTGCAATTTGAAAGTTGTGGGTTCAGTTCCAGCTTTATCCTGCTACATGTTGACGGCACTTAACAACAAGTCTCCTACTGATGTGGGTAACAGTGTATGAATGTGAGCGCCGCTGGGGGAATGTGGCTCTAGTAGAGTGGTTGGTATTACTAAAAAGGTGCTGCATAAATTCAGTCCATTCACCCTTCATGCCTCACTTCAGGTGGTGGAGACGGCACACTTAATAAATAATGAACACATTGTATGTAAATGTGATCTGGTTAGGACTAAGATGTCAGCAGAGAGATGGAGCACCATGCAGGGAAGAGATCCATCAATCACACAACTTGATCAATACTGCAGTTAGTGATTAAAAGAAAGAGCAGCTCTCAATTTCTTTTGGATTTCTTGCTACATTTACAGCATTATATGGTCAGACATAAATAAATTAGTCTTCTTTTTATTGTTAATTTGAACTGATTTGAATTTAACAGAGATTAAGTGTTTAATATTTAAAATAAAGTCAAACATTTTTCTACTTTGATTTCAGTGTTGAAGCATTTTTTCCCTTTTCAACAGCTTGAAACCCATTTAACAAGACTCACAATAAATGGCAAACAAATGCTCAATCACACTTTGCTGGCATTCACGCTGGGTTTCTGCAGCATGCCGACCCGCCTGACTCTGGGTCAGCGCTCATGACTGAGCTCTGATATAATAGACTTATTATTATTTACATGACTCTTGTAAGCCGTGACATGCAGACAGGAAATGCATCCTTGTCAATGGCTAATGTCCCTGGGGGAAGCTCCTGGCCCGGCAAGCAGAGCAAAGGGATCCGAGTAATGGGTTACAGATGAGGGGGGCTGCTCAGAGTGAGCCAGAGAGATCACCGACTTACCGGCTGTTGAATCATGATCCGGGATACGCTTAGATTACTCATCCCACGGTGAACAGATGATGACGTGATGAATGGGAACAGCTGCTTGGTTTTTCACAGAGCCAAGAGAAAACAAAACTGATCACATGAAGATTGTTCCTTAGCTGAAGCAAAATCAACTCTATATTCACACAAACACCCTCAATCATGCTTTGAGGCCATATGTTGGATCTTAACACCTAGGCACCAAAAAATACAACAATAAAGCAACAACTTTATCTACAGTTAGCTGCTGAGGGCGGCCAGACTGCTGGATGACAGAGACCCTCAACCCGGTTCAAAGCATAAACAGATGTTCAGTCTGGGGGTTTAGCTCTGGTACACATGGAAATCTATTTAGATGAAGATATAGTACAGAACATAGTTTATAGCAAATCCAAAAGAACAACTCCTGATTCTAGAGTTCAAGCCTGAAGCATCTGGTTCTGAGCCCATTAGACAAACCGGACCCTGAGTTCACGTGTAGAAAGCTGACTTTCAATGAAGGGCCCGGCTGCTGCTGGAGTCCAAGCTCCCAGATTTCAGGTAAACTAGATTAGGCCTTAAAAACAGAGCCAGATTTAAAAACACGCTCATGACGTATTTGTGTGTTTTATTGTGGCTGGGGGCCTGTAGTCAGAATGTGGTTCGGATTTAACTGTGTTTTAACGTTCCTTTGTAGTCTCTCATTATTTCCCCACTTTGGAAAAACAAAAGAAAGGATACATCTCAGCCCCCATGTTCTGTTTGCTCTTCAGTTTCTCTCATTTTGTCTCCATTCTGCAAGTTCTCTCTTTTCCTTTGTTTATCACTTGTTTTTCCAATGCTCCCATCTTCTTTCTTGTGTCCTGTCTGATGTGGTGGATCAGAATGAATGAGTCAGAATATCTGGGTCGCTGAGCCACACAAGAGGCAAACAGTCCGCTACTGTATAACGCCCACACTCACACACACTTATTTAAGTTGGCATGCTGCAGGGCACTCCACCCATAATGTAACAATATCAGATATTTAACCCTGTGCTCCTGGAAAAATGTTTTTGGCGTCTTCTTTTATGGAGAGCAGCAGCTGTGCTCCGTCATGAGGAAAGAAAGGAAAGTCAATCCACCGATTGAGTTTCCTTAAAAATAGATAGTTGGTTAGCAGGCAAACTTGGGACTGAGAGAAGTCGTTGTTTATATTGGAGCGAGCACTAACACCCAGATATGACTTTTCACACATTTCATTGCTTCCATGAAATACTTTAAATGAGCCTTGTTGGACTCTTGTTTCAGCCTGGTGGAGTCCATGAATCTTAGATGTTGTCTGAATGTGTGAGAATAAATGTTAAAAAGGCCTTCAAACATGAATTGATCACAGTTTTACAAGTTAAGAAGTTTGTGGACCCGATTTACTAAACGGGTTGTAAAAAAGTGGTTGCAAACTTGATAGCACACGCGAAGCCGATCTACTATGCAGGTGCAACGAGGATTGCGTCTGTCAAATGTGCAAAACAGCATTTAGCATGTTTGCCGTCATGAATATGAAGAACATACGCTGATGATCAGAGCCGACAAAATACCAGGAGGAGGATATGCAAATCTCATGAGTTACCTCCCACAATGGGATTTATCAAGTGAGTTGCGGGTGTAGTTTCTATATTTAGCACGTTTTAAAGGCAGGTACAAACTGGCACGCAAAAATGTCTGCGGTCATTATGACAAGAAGGTGGCAAAGATACACCAAGACGGCAGAGAGAGAACCTTCTGTGTGCATGTCAACATATTTTTACTGTCGGAAATAAAAATAGTATCATATATCCAGTGAAGCCAGTTTGGAGCGACAGCATTTTAAATTTATGGGGCGACACCGTTATGTCTGGATGCACTGGAGGAGTGCTTGTATGTAGCCTAGAAAGCCTAGGCGCAGATGTCTGCTGCATGTTTGCAGCGGGACTGCACACAATCTTTCTGAAATTAAATTAAAACCAAAAACACCATGACTGATCCTGGATATTCTGTCATGCTTATAAACAGACAGATCTGAACATCAACAGCGACCAAAAAAAGAGACACTAAAGGAAAACTGTCCAGGGCGCTCCTGAAAGTGTGCACTCCTATCTTGGCAAGAGAGATTTTTATTTATTTTTCGCCCTCAATGTTCCTTCACAGGCTCCATCCGAAGCTTTATGTTGAATTAAATTAACATTATTATGGGCCTACATTGGCTTGCATTGGGTCAAGCCAGTCACCTCTTAACCCCTTGACTTTGAACGTCATCTTTCTTATATGGTCTCTCTGTTCTGCACTCTGCACCATTTTTGTTATCATTTGGGCAATTAATCTCAGTGGAGAGATCACCCGCAACACGCCCACTGTCGTACGTGAATTTTTTTTTTTGCATACACATTTTAGGGCTCCTAATTTGGGATCTTTGTAAATCAGGTTCTTATTTTTTGCAATAATCTTCCATTAATTGATGATTTCTCAAGATCTGGACCTCAAAGTAAGGAGTTCCTATTCTACCGATGAGGCGGTTTTCTGGTGCAGAGAAACTGTTTTGCCCAGGAGTCTGAATCTTTCTTTAGCCTTCAGAAAACCTGAGACTTAAACCTTTAATCAGCTCAAATAATTGTTTTGAACATTCATCATTGCTTATTGAGAAACTCTTCCCTCTTAGAATACGTGCTAGATTGTAAAATTAATGTTAGTATATTTGTTTGGGTT
Source organism: Girardinichthys multiradiatus (assembly GCF_021462225.1). NCBI lineage: Eukaryota > Metazoa > Chordata > Actinopteri > Cyprinodontiformes > Goodeidae > Girardinichthys > Girardinichthys multiradiatus. The sequence goes on along the minus strand of NC_061812.1, from coordinate 3,678,321 downwards.
TTCTTTTAGTTAAGAGTGTAAAACAGACTTTATAATGATTAATAATAAATATAACCCATGATTATATACAATTAGATTGAAATAAATCTTACATTTGATCAATAGATGAAAATAATAGGATTCATCATTTCAAATAGATCTGACAGATTTTAGTGTAGAGAATGAGACATTGTTTAAGTACATTAATATAATTTAAAACCATTTATTTGCTACGTTTACGGTCAGTCTGGCTGTGATCTAGACTTCAACTGCAAAACAAAAAAAGAAGGGAAGCTTGAAATAAAAAGCTTAAAGTTTCATCTCAGATGTTGGTAATTTACACCAAAACTTCAAACCTTGTACCGAACAGTGCGAACGTTTTAAATCTTTTCTCGGTTCTTTACACATTGCTTCCAAGGTCTGGAGGTTGTTTTAAACATTCCTGTGAATCCTGCAGATGAAGCCTGGGAAAATGCTGTCTTCGTGACAGATTCTGATTAACAATGCATATCAAAACCCAAACTGATTCTCTTCTTAGTTTCTTTTCTATGTACAGGTTCATCCTTTGGGTTTTCAGCCTTTTTATTCATTAAAAATGCATTGCTCCAAAAAACCGGCAAGCTACTGGGCTGTAAATATGAAAAGCAAAGGAGCCAAACAGGAACTCCTGGAAGACCTTCAGAGGGTCCAGGAAACTGTTAATCAATATCACGTTAAAAGATTACAAAAAGAATGGCTCTAAAGTAATGAAGACAACTGAAACTTGAGCAGAGTTCATGGTAAAACTCACCTTCAGCCTGTTGCCTGTGTGAGCTGGGAGGCATCTACCTCCACCCTTTCATAAAACAAGCCTAATCTGTGGCTTTGTGATCAAAAGAGTTTTATCTGTAAACTGACACACCTGACATCTCACATCCACTCACTCACCTTGACCTGCATACCTGCAAACACACACCTGACCCACTCTTAAAGCTGCAGTACCTTCAAATAATCAATCCGTTCTGAAACCACGTAACAGTCTAACTTCCAGTTTTCTGTCCGTTCAAATTCAAACTGAAATGAGATGAGAGGATCAAAGATGTGTCCCAATAGATAATAGGTCATTCATCTCTATGTGGTTTGGCTCATCTACTAGAGGACAGGTCCAAACTGCAACAAGCATTAAGATCTGTAGAGATGACCATCAGGGCTGATCTTCCCTCCATCCAGAACTTGTACAGGTCTAGGGTCAGGACACAAACTGTTCAGACTTTTAACTTCAGGTCACCACAGGGCACCATTTGTAAAAACCAGCCGCCACAGAGACAGTTTCTGATGAAAAAGGTTAGTGGAAGAGCCTTCAGACTCGTCCAAACACTATACAGGTCCTTCTCAAAATATTAGCATATTGTGATAAAGTTAATTATTTTCCATAATGTCATGATGAAAATTTAACATTCATATATTTTAGATTCATTGCACACTAACTGAAATATTTCAGGTCTTTTATTGTCTTAATACGGATGATTTTGGCATACAGCTCATGAAAACCCAAAATTCCTATCTCACAAAATTAGCATATTTCATCCGACCAATAAAAGAAAAGTGTTTTTAATACAAAAAACGTCAACCTTCAAATAATCATGTACAGTTATGCACTCAATACTTGATCGGGAATCCTTTTGCAGAAATGACTGCTTCAATGCGGCGTGGCATGGAGGCAATCAGCCTGTTGCACTGCTGAGGTCTTATAGAGGCCCAGGATGCTTCGATAGCGGCCTTTAGCTCATCCAGAGTGTTGGGTCTTGAGTCTCTCAACGTTCTCTTCACAATATCCCACAGATTCTCTATGGGGTTCAGGTCAGGAGAGTTGGCAGGCCAATTGAGCATAGTGATACCATGGTCAGTAAACCATTTACCAGTGGTTTTGGCACTGTGAGCAGGTGCCAGGTCGTGCTGAAAAATGAAATCTTCATCTCCATAAAGCTTTTCAGCAGATGGAAGCATGAAGTGCTCCAAAATCTCCTGATAGCTAGCTGCATTGACCCTGCCCTTGATAAAACACAGTGGACCAACACCAGCAGCTGACACGGCACCCCAGACCATCACTGACTGTGGGTACTTGACACTGGACTTCTGGCATTTTGGCATTTCCTTCTCCCCAGTCTTCCTCCAGACTCTGGCACCTTGATTTCCGAATGACATGCAGAATTTGCTTTCATCCGAAAAAAGTACTTTGGACCACTGAGCAACAGTCCAGTGCTGCTTCTCTGTAGCCCAGGTCAGGCGCTTCTGCCGCTGTTTCTGGTTTAAAAGTGGCTTGACCTGTAGCCCATTTCCTGCACACGCCTGTGCACGGTGGCTCTGGATGTTTCTACTCCAGACTCAGTCCACTGCTTCCGCAGGTCCCCCAAGGTCTGGAATCGGCCCTTCTCCACAATCTTCCTCAGGGTCCGGTCACCTCTTCTCGTTGTGCAGCGTTTTCTGCCACACTTTTTCCTTCCCACAGACTTCCCACTGAGGTGCCTTGATACAGCACTCTGGGAACAGCCTATTCGTTCAGAAATGTCTTTCTGTGTCTTACCCTCTTGCTTGAGGGTGTCTATAGTGGCCTTCTGGACAGCAGTCAGGTTGGCAGTCTTACCCATGATTGGGGTTTTGAGTGATGAACCAGGCTGGGAGTTTTAAAGGCCTCAGGAATCTTTTGCAGGTGTTTAGAGTTAACTCGTTGATTCAGATGATTAGGTTCATAGCTCGTTTAGAGACCCTTTTAATGATATGCTAATTTTGTGAGATAGGAATTTTGGGTTTTCATGAGCTGTATGCCAAAATCATCCGTATTAAGACAATAAAAGACCTGAAATATTTCAGTTAGTGTGCAATGAATCTAAAATATATGAATGTTAAATTTTCATCATGACATTATGGAAAATAATGAACTTTATCACAATATGCTAATATTTTGAGAAGGACCTGTATATGTTTGCCTTCCCCATGTGGACAGCTTATTTCAGTCCAGCTTTAAGGTATCATGTTGGAGCAGCACCCTCTCAGTCTGTGGTAATGCAATACTGGTTTCATGGCAGACAGTGATACTGGTTCCACCAATTAATGGCCTCTTTAATACAGCTTCCCACACAATATCTTCTTTTCAGATAAAATAAGATCCATTAACAGAAGTATTACCTGCTGCTAAGCACTACACTCACCTCTATATCTGATGTGACCCATTTACAGGTATGGTTTGAGAAAAGAAACACATGTACCTGCTGGACATGAAGCAAGCTCAGGTTGAACAAATTCCTCACGACTATAACCTGGGAGTAACTGTTGGATGTTATTCTGCATCAACACATCTGAACCACATAATTAGGTAATTAGCAGAGCTCTATAGAACCTGGCTGCTTGAGGTGATTGGGTCACCTGATTCAGGTGTGTTGGACTCGGGACACATCCAACAGCTGCAGGACATCACACCGGAGGACTGGAGTTTGACACCTCTGCTGTGGCGATATAGGAAGATGAGGAGTTTGAAGGTGTGAGTTTGGGTAAAAATATTCAGTCTCTTCTGCTTCGTGTGGAGTTTAATCTGAATGTGTAGCATGTAAACATCTGCTTACACAACTGGGCCAGCAAGAGAAAGAAATCAGCCCAACTCTTCACAGATGTTTAGTGCATTGCTGATATCGTTCCACCCTGGCATTGCGTTAAAATGCCTGTATGCTCCAGGTGTGCAGTTTCTCTTTATTATGACCAGATATTTAAACACCAGCCAGATACATTATCCTTATGACACTTTACCCGGAGCCCAGACTTTATACACACCTGCAAAAATAAAATAAAAACACACAAAGACCTTCCAAATCTAATTTTTCATTTTATTTCATACTGAGAAAAGGTGCTTCATTTCCAAAAATTCATACCAAACAAAAAAACTACTAAAATAATTTATTATACAATAAAAAATGTACAAATGTACAAAAAAGACCTAACTGCAGCCAGGTGGAGGTAGGTTTGTGAACTTTAATGTAGAGGAACAAAATAAAACTAAATCCCTGCCTTCCGGTTAACACCTCACTGCATCATCGTACTGGAGACTGAACAGAAAGTCAAACATTCCTGGGAGATATTTCAACTGAACAGGATCACAATGACAGAAAGAAAGTTTTAAATTAAAAACCGGGTCATCAGAGCACAAACTAGAACCTGTCCTCTCAAACCTGACGAGGAAGAACTCTGAATATAAAAACACTAAGACATCCGTGCATCTAATCTCTACACTTTGTTAGAAACCGTAACGGAAAATGAAGCTCGGGTGGAAAACACATCCGGACTCCTGCTTTACTCCAAGCATCGGATCTCTGCAGCACTCATCTGTTCAGGTGTCATCAAAATAACAAATACGAGTCCATGATGTTTCTGCTGCCACAAACACATCAAACCTACTCAATGAGAACTGCTTGGCTCATCAGAACCATCAGGACTTTATCAGAACTTGATCACAGGATCCAGTTTATGGAAACTGGTCCATAAACACCCTCTGAGGCACAGTGACAGTAATTTTAAGCAGATGCAAAGTCCTAACAGGATGTTGATCCATCATGTCATGAAGCACATTTTTACATCTGATTAGCTGAGTTCAGTTCAGTTCAGGTCCAGGCTAAGCTGGACCCTCAAAGCCTCCAGTACTGGTCGGACTGGAGGGATCACTGGTCGACATATGGCTGTAAGACATCCAGAAAGTACAAGATTCAAGTTTCAGTGGGAAAACCGGGCTCCAGTTATTTGGCCAAACAGGAACGTTTGACTTTCACGAGCCGTTTGGCATCCCTGGCGCTACAAGGGATCAAAGTGGGAATGGGAAGGAAACACAAAAAAAAAACCACCTTAAACTCTCCAACAGTCAGCAGTCAAGGCATAAAGGATTGATTCTGAGGCAACGAGTGTGTTCTGAACATCTAGTGAATAGTCCAAGTCTTTCTACCAGAGTCTTTGAAATGTTGAGGTTTGTGTGCGCTTCACAGCCTGGTGGGGCATCAGTCTCTACAGTCCCCACCCTGATGGTCCATTATCTGCGGAGCTGCTCCAGCCTGGCTTTCAGCTCCTCCTGTTTAGCTCTCAGTTTGTCTTTCTTGGCTCGCAGTTTGTGGCTCTCGTTCTCCAGGCCATAGATGCAGTCTGTGGCTTTCTTCAGGATGACCACCTTGGATGCCTTGTCGTTGTGGGACAGCTCCGGCACGTTGTCCCGCAGACGCATGAAGCAGTTCTTGAGTTCGTTGCGCCTCTGACGCTCCATCACGTTATGAGTCCGCCGCCGTTCCTCCTCATCCTCCGTCTCAGTCGAGTTTCGAGAGGAGTAGTGGTAACGCGAGGAAGAGGAAGAAGAGGTGAAGCTGCGGGTGGCGTGATGGAACCGAGATGAACCATCGCTCCCTCTCGAGCGCTTGTGGGAGGATGCTGATGGAGGTGGAGATGAGGCAGGGCAGGGAGCAGCGTAGTTGTGCTGCAGCTGGATGGCTCGCTGCTCCTCCTCTTGGTTCAGCTTCCGGACTGAAGGCTCAGCAGACGAGGGCAGAGAAGAAGGGCTGGACGACCCCACAGACACAACATCAATTTCTTCTTCTGTAGGAGGAAACATGCAGGAGAAACATTAGGTCCAAATCTGCTCTATTCAGAACATCTACACACCAACTACCAGTCATTTTTATTATCCAATATTTATGAATACTCATGTAGTTTATTTTGTTTAATAGCTCTGGTTTTTATTAGCTGGTATTTGTTAGTCCAAACTCTGATCTATCCACCACTTTCTCCTCTAATATATGAATGTCCTTTACTTTAACATCTGTTAACCTCCATCATCTTCTCTGTACCATAAAACTGGCTACAGATGTGAGCCACCTTCCTTTTAGCTGGTAATTATTAGGACTTCTGCAGGGGACAACATATTTTGGACCACAAGGGGGTCTCTCACACATTCATCATCCCTGAGAATCATTCACTTCAATCAGCTGCCACACACACTCCACAGGGAGATGGCTCCACCATAAAGTCTGGTGCAGATTACAGGTGAGTGGGCGATGAGCAGATTAGCAGAGTGCAAAGAACAAGCCGGACGAGCGTCACTAAACATTAATGAATCATCAATGAAGGGATTTGCTGCAGAGTCAATCATGCTGATAATGGAGGCACAGTGAGATTAAAGACTGACCTGATCAACTAGAAAACTAAACACATCAGATCTTGAGATTGAGAACCAAAGTTCTAGCTGAATGTTCAGTAGGAAACTTCCACTCACCAGAATCGCTGGATGAAGACATGGACATCTCCCCCCCGGCTGACCCATAGTCTGAAGTGGCCTCGCTTTGCTCCTGAGCACCAATCAGGTTCTGGCAGTTCAGTGTAGAGCTGACGATGTCCTCAAAGATGCAGGTGTCGATGTCTGAGAGCAGCGGGCTGGAGCCCAGCACCGACGACACCAGCTTCTCCTCCAGATTCTTGTCTGAGAGGCACTGCCACAGGGAGTCCTCGGTTCCCTCGTCCAGGGGGGAGCAGGGCAGGCAGGAGTCGCCCTCCTTCCCTGAGGAGTCCGAGTTAAAGAAGTCGCAGGTCCAGTTGAGGAGCTGAAGGTCTTGATCCTCCAGCAGGATGTCTGACACATAGCTCAGCTGGTCCTCCTTGGACAGGGGCTTCCCGGCCCCCTGGCTGGCCTTCATGGGAGGGGACTGGGGGGGTGTCGGTAGGTAGTCGAGCTCCTTCATCAAACTTTGCACATCCTCAAACATAAACGGCTCAGAGCTGAGCCAGTTCGGCGACTGTGAGAAACTGGGCAACATGTTTGGTCTGAAGGCCTGAGAACAAAAATCCAGAAAAATAAGTCAGAGGCGGGAGAGAAAATCCAGAGAAACCGGTGCAGTAGTGTGAACAGCAGCAGCGCAGCGAGTCGGTTCAGAGCAGCAGATTTATTGTAGTGAAAGTTCAGACCGGTTTCTCCCACTGAAACCCACCGCTGCTGTGGTACCTTTTATATGTGTTTACATCATAGTGGCCCCGCCCCCTTTACTCCACAGGGCCGCCCGGAACAGCCCCCCCCCCACACACACCATGACGTCACAGGAATACTTCGGGCAAAAACTTTTTTCCCCCCTGATCAGAAAGTTTAAACCCAAACGCCTGTCTGCTGTCCGGTTCTGTGTGACCGAACCCTACAGAGAATGCAAGCAGCTCCAGCTCCCAGCTGTGTGGCTGGACGGGGTTCGGTCCTACGGTGTCTCAGACCGGGCTGGAGAACAAAGCGGGAGTGTGCTGCAGTTCACGGCTGCCTTTACTCCACAATCACAGCCCACGAAACCCGCTCACTCTCCACGAACCAACAGCTAATTCTAACTTCTTTTCCAAAATAACATTTTTCTCTAATCATGTTTGCACTTTGATCCAGAACTTGGATTTCTACTGCAGAGCAAAACATAAATAAATACATTTTTTTTTTAAATCAGCTGTTCGGCGTAAAAAACAAATCTATAAAGTTATTTGTGGTAAAAACTATTATAAAAAAAAAAAACGTATCAACTAAGAAACAGCGGCATTCAAATATTCATTTCCCTTTAAAAGTTCTTTGTGAATGAACCTTTAAAGTGAATCCCGAGTGGGGCATTTAAATGCTGACGTGGGTTGCGTCGCTGCGGATCCACACGTGAAACCGGCATTTAGCCTTGAGTGAAGCACGACTACAAGCAGAAACCCGGTGAGCATGCAGCAGCAAAAACACGCGTGTCGATGCATTTCACCCACTCCCGTCCAGATGCACCATATGCGACGTGTTTTATAGGTTATGAACATTTCACATGCAGAAACTTACCGTCCACAGTTGGAGCAGAAGTTCACAACGAAGAAAACGGGAAAGTGGAAAAGATCCAATAAAATCCACACGGAGTGGTCGTGTCTAAATGTTTCTGCTTGAGTAGAACTTTCTGCGTGCAAAATGAAAGTTGGAACAAGGCAGCATTGTGTGGAAGTCCCGTCCTGTCCTGTCCTGTCCTGTTAGGGGTCTACTTCTCCTCCTACGCAGCTACAGACCAACAGAGTGGGTGTGGCTGGAAAGCTGCTTTATGTACCCCCCTCTAATGTATTCTTCCGCCGGCACTAAAAAACCCGCGAAAATGTACAAATCAGCAAAAAGTCGCCACAGGTAAACCACTCTGCTGCCTAAATAACCACCGTGGCTCCGTCTAGTGAAAAGGTCCAGGCGGAGAAACCGGGACTTCGGGCGAAGTGGGTTAAAAAGGGCATGAACAGAGGTCTAGCCGCGGAGGGACACCACATTCACTCGGTTTCCGAGAAACTCGTGGCGGCAAAAAGACACGTGGGTCGAAGCTGTGAAGAAGCCGACTGTCCCCGTCAGAGGAAAGGCTGCTTTGGCTTCACTGACCAGCAGCAGGGTCGCCATATTACGGGGGGCAAGTTCCCCTTGGAAACCAGTACAAGCTTGCTTCTGAGCTGGGGGTTTAAAACAACGAAAACTCAACATTTTCCTTTCAATAATTTTGATATTTTCTTTGTATACGCGATAATAAATACCTTAATTTTAAAACAACTAACCATGGTGATCACAAAGTTTAAAAATGACAACATCACATCAGATTAAGACAACGTGACTAAATGCACATAATCCAATTTTTTCCTCTGCAAATATACCAAACGACCACATTTTATTCAGTCTTCAGCTATTTGTTTTGTCAAAAAATAGTATTTAAAGGATGGATGTCAAACCTTTACTCTTATTGTTCAGATGCCACTTATTAATGCTAAATAATGCTAAACTAACAATAATAATGATAGGAAGAAGAAGAATGGGCAGTACTGTGGCACTGTTTGTAGCGTTGCTGCCTTGCAGCAAGAAGGTCCTGTGCTAGAATCCCAGCCTGGGATCTTTCTGCATGAGTGGGCTCTCACCAGGTACTCCAGCTCCCATAACCTTAAAACACGATAGTTAGGCTAACTGGCTGCTCTAAATTGGTTGTTTGTCCTGAGTGTCTCTGTGTTGCCTTGTGATGGACATACCCAGCCTTGCAACCAATGACAGCTGGAAATAAGCACCCCCACCACGACCCTAAAAGGACAAGTCAGCGTGGACAATGGATGGATGGATAGCTGTAGAGGACCCAGTGTCTTGTGTGCATAAATTATTTATATCTTTATTTTAATATACTATTATAAAGAAAGATACAATATATACTATATATATATAGTATATCCTTTATCACCTGTTTGATGTGAAACAGAACAGTATTGTGCTGCACAGCTTAAACGTGCCGAACAGCTGTTTCGAGTGTCTTAATAAAAATGCCACTCACAATGTGGTATGAATGATGAATGAATGAATGCACTCATGCTGCATCTTCTGCTGCTTCTATGTCTCTGCTAAGAAGTGTCGCTGTGGTGCTGCTGTCTGAGTCTGCCTCCCATCAGGTCTGTTAAAGCTGCTAAAAGGAACAGAGACAGACTGAAAACATTCAGCTGAAACATATCCAGGGGTTAGCAGTAAAATGCAACATGCATGTTATAATTGCTAGTCTGTTAGAGCCCACACTGACACAGTTACATGACTGCACCATGTTTTATCTCCGTCACTACCTTAAATTGAGATGATCTGGTCATATGTCACTTTATTGGTCACTTTAATGAATAAAACAGAGAAACCAGTCAGTGCAGCATTCTTCCCCATGCTGCAGAGGCAGGTTATATAACAGACCGGGTCCCATCAGGACATGCGCAGCAGGATCAGCCAATGAGAGTTCAATCAGCCTCTGTTCACCTGAATTCAATGCTGTAACAGAAGCCACATGCATTAAAATATATCCCAAACTTTAAATAGATGGACACATACTGAACACTGAATGTGACATTTCATATGAGGCTCAGCAGCTGATGCACATAAAAAGCTTTACACTGTTAATACCATTCCTAATCAGTTAGAAATCTCAGCTATGTGTAAATTGACACAAATGACTGTGAGAGTCGCTCCCCTCCGCCCCGGAGAGCATTCACACATGTAAATAAACAGCTTGTTTTCTTCTTTGTGATTCATGCATGTCCTAATTGACATGGACCATGCACATCATAACAGCCCTGCTGGTAGTCGGTCACATGCTAACTACCTGTGAGGACTGAGGAACATGCACTTTACACTTTCAGAGAAATCCCACAGAGACAGAGTCTGGACTTTCTCTGTGGGAGGATGAACTCACGGCCAGTGGCTGCTGGTATGATGTGAGAGGACATTAGGTTCATTCAGCAGCATGCAGAAAATATGTGGGTTAATATGCCATCTACAGGCAGTCCGAGGTACCACCCGGCTTTTAGCTATGAGAGCTAAACCTACTGGCTGGCTGGCTTAATGACTCCGGTCATAAATCTCTGTATGTCTGGTTGCTTAATTATGGGGTTTCAACATCATTTCACTAAATTCCTCCCAAACAGATACACACCACAGAGCTGAACCTGCCACGGTTCACAATGAATCTCATGGTCGTAGTTTTTTATATGAGTCAGGGTTGTAGAGTCAAAAGTTAATCCATCTTACACTCATTTGAAACAAAACCTGACTTTATACAGTCAAAATATCCAACAAATGGTACTTTCTAAGGCAATGTTTGGGTTATTCATGATATGTTTGGCTGACCTATAAAAATGCACATGGTTTATTTAACAGGGACAGACAATGTATAGATAAGATGAAAAACAAAGTGCAAATTAATTAGTGCTGCTACATAAAGCTTAAGAATTTGAGAAAAACTTTTACACAGAATGCACCTAAACATACCACCTGCAGCAGGTTTAACATATTTATCTATATTTAAAAATCCTATATATTTATACATTCGACACATGAATGTACATAATAATATTTTAATTACAAAGTGTGAGAAAGTACTGTAACTACTTGATCCAGAAAAGATTTTTATCCAGGTTTAAAGTCTATGTAGAACCTAAGCACATCCTGGAGGATCTCAAAGCATTCTCAGGCCAGAGGAGATATAGCTCCAGTATCTAGTTGTGGGTCTGCCTCTTCCTAGTAGGGGCCTCCAACGGGAGGCATAAAAGAGGCCATCTGATCAGATGTCTTGACCACTTCACTTGACTGGGTCCTCCTAGTCGATGGAGCTCCTCATCTGGTCTTTAAGGCAGAACTAAACCACCCGACCGAGGAAACTGGATTCATCTGCTTGTATCCAAATGTTTTTAGTTTTATCTTGATCCATATCTCAGGACCAATGGTGAAGGTCAGAACAGAGGCAGAAAGGTAAAATTGAGAGCTTCATCTTTGGGCTCAGCACATTCTGGACCAGAACAAGGCTGTGATTGCAGCAGACGAAGCCCTGATCCAACTCTCATTCCCTCCTGCCCCTAACAAGACACCAAGATATCTGAACCTCTTTTGCTTGAACCTTTTTAGCAGCTGAGAATAGAAGGCGAGGCGAGCTTTAACAGAAACAGTTGCCTCCATTGATGGAAGATGTGTCTCAAAAACCTGTTCTAGATCTGAGGTGTTTGGGCCCAGCCTCACATTACTGAACTGTTTCTGTGACCTAATGCAGAAAATAAAGAGCTCAGTTTAAATGCAAAGGATGCCAGAAATGATCAGTTGGATGTAAAGCAAGACATAATGCAACTTATAAACCAATGTTCTGCACAAACCATCCACTAACCTTCTCTGATCTTCTAGAGTCTTTCAAAAGTATTCACACTCCGGTAACTTTTCCACATGTTGTCCCATTACAGCCACAAACCTCAGTGTATTTTACTGGGATTACATGTGACACACCAACACAAAGACATGCATCACAGTGAAGGGGAAGGAAGATGATTCATGGTTTAAAAAAGTTTTAACAAAAATCTGAAAAGTGTGTAGTTCATTTGTATTCAGTGCCATTTACTCTGATAGCTCTAAATAACGTCCACTACAACCACCTGTCTCCAGATGTCACCTTGTTAGACTATAGAACCTAACTGTGTTTGGACGTTCTGTGAAGGTTTCTCAATTCAATTCAATTCAGTTTATTTATATAGCGCCAATTCACAACACATGTCGTCTCAAGGCACTTCACAACAGTCAGGTTCATACATTCCAATTAATCCTAATCATTGAACAGTTCAGTCAGATTCAGTTATTTATTCAAATTGGATAATAAGTTTTTCTATCTAAGGAAACCCAGCAGATTGCATCCAGTCAGTGACTTGCAGCATTCACTCCTCCTGGATGAGCATGTAGAGACAGTGGACAGTCACTGGCGTTGACTTTGCAGCAATCCCTTATACTGAGCATGCATGTAGCGACAGTGGAGAGGAAAAACTCCCTTTTAACAGGAAGAAACCTCCAGCAGAACCAGAACCAGGCTCAGTGTGAGCGGCCATCTGCCACGACCGACTGGGGGTTTGAGAGAACAGAGCAGAGACACAAAGAGAACAAAGAAGCACTGATCCAGGAGTACTTTCTATAGGAAGGAAAAGTAAATGTTAATGGGTGTAGCTCCTTTAGTTGTTTCATCTAGAATGAAAGAACAGATAAACTCTGAGCCAGTTTTCAAGGTTAGAGTCTGAAAGAGAGCACATAGAGTTAGTTACAGCAGAAGCTCAGTCAGTAGCCATGTCTAGGAGAGAGAAAGGGTTAAACACTGAAAGACAGGGCCATGTGGATCATCGTAGAGGGTGAGCATTAAGTTGTTGCCAGCAGAAGCTCAGACGATGCCCCCCTCCAGAAAGGTGTCACAGGTAGACACAGAGTCAGGCCAGGTGTAGGTTCTAGGAAGAGAAAAGAGAGAACATAAAGTTAAAAGCTGAAATAACAGCAAATAATGCAAAATTGGAAAGTAGTATGAGAATGTAGCGAAGAGGGTGAAAGTGGTCATTATGTCCTCCAGCAGCCTAAGCCTATAGCAGCATAACTACAGAGATAGTTTCAGTTCAGATTATTTAGTTAAACTGCGCTTATTTACAACAATGTCGTCTCAAGGAACCTCACAAAGGGTCCCACGGATGGTCATTGTTATGCTAAAAACTACAATTATTGGGAAAGTGGTCATTGGATGTCCTCCAGCAGCCTAAGCCTATAGCAGCATAACTACACAGATAGTTTCAGTTCAGATTATTTAGTTAAATGGCGCTTATTTACAACAATGTCGTCTCAAGGAACCCACAAAGGGTCCCACTGATGGTCATTGTTATGCTAAAAACCACAATTATTGGGAAAGTGGTCATTGGATGTCCTCCAGCAGCCTAAGCCTATAGCAGCATAACTACACAGATAGTTTCAGTTCAGATTGTTTAGTTAAACGGCGCTTATTTACAACAATGTCGTCTCAAGGAACCCCACAAAGGGTCCCACTGATGGTCATTGTTATGCTAAAAACCACAATTATTGGGAAAGTGGTCATTGGATGTCCTCCAGCAGCCTAAGCCTATAGCAGCATAACTACACAGATAGTTTCAGTTCAGATTATTTAGTTAAACGGCGCTTATTTACAACAATGTCGTCTCAAGGAACCTCACAAAGGGTCCCACTGATGGTCATTGTTATACTAAAAACCACAATTATTGGGAAAGTGGTCATTATGTCCTCCAGCAGCCTAAGCCTATAGCAGCATAACTACACAGATAGTTTCAGTTCAGATTATTTAGTTAAACGGCGCTTATTTACAACAATGTCGTCTCAAGGAACCTCACAAAGGGTCCCACTGATGGTCATTGTTATGCTAAAAACCACAATTATTGGGAAAGTGGTCATTGGATGTCCTCCAGCAGCCTAAGCCTATAGCAGCATAACTACAGAGATAGCTCAGGATAACCTAAGTCACTCTAACTATAAGTTTTATCAAAAAGGAAAGTTTTAAACCTAACCTTAAAAGTAGACAGTTTATCCATCTAGAGCCCACTGATGGTCATTGTTATACTAAAAACCACAAGGATTGGGATACCTCTCTCTGTCAGACTGATTATAATCATTGGAAAAGAGAAGGGGTCATACAGGTAGCAGAAATGGAGGGTGTGTTTGCACCTCAACCATAACTCAGCCGGTTTAGGCTAAACCTGACTCCCCCTTACTCCAACCAACAAGGAGGGAAGAAGGCTCCCTCCCTGATAACCTAAGCCACTCTAACTATAAGCTTTATCAAAAAGGAAAGTTTTAAGCCTAGCCTTAAAAGTAGACAGGGTGTCTGCCTCACGGACTAAAACTGGGAGCTGGTTCCACAGGAGAGGAGCCTGATAACTAAAGGATCTGCCTCCCATTCTACTTCTAAAGACTCTAGGAACCACCAGTAAACCTGCAGTCTGAGAACAAAGTGCTCTGTTAGGAACATATGGACCAATCAGATCTCTGATGTATGATGGAGCTAGATCATTAAGGGCTTTATATGTGAGGAGGAGAATTTTAAATTCTATTTTAAAATTAACAGGGAGCCAATGAAGGGAAGCTAAAGTAGGAGAAATATGATCTCTTTAATTTTCATCAGAACTCTTGCTGCAGCATTTTGAATCAGCTGAAGGCTTTTAACTGCATTTTGTGGACATCCTGATAGTAAAGAATTACAATAGTCCAGCCTTGAAGTAACAAATGCATGGACTAGTTTTTCAGCATCAATCCTGTATAGGATATTTCTAATTTTGGCAATGTTCTGGAGATGAAAGAAGGAAATCCTACAAACCTGCTTAATATGGGATTTAAATGACACGTCCTGGTCAAAAATAACACCAAGGTTTTTTACTTTATTATCAGAGGTCAATTTAATGCCATCCAGGTTAAATTGATTGACTAAGCAGTTTCTTTTTTAAAGACTCCGGTCCAAAGACGACAACTTCTGTCTTGTCTGAATTTAGAAGCAGAAAATTTAAAGTCATCCAAGTTTTTATGTCTTCAAGGCATGCTTGTAGTCTATCTAACTGGTTGGGTTCATCAGGATTTATGGATAAGTAAAGCTGAGTGTCATCAGCGTAACAGTAAAAATTTATCCTATGCTGCCTGATAATTTGACCTGTTAGAAGCATATATATAGTAAAGAGAATTGGCCCAGGTACTGAACCCTGTGGTACTCCACAATTAACCCTGGAGTTTAAAGATGATTTATCATTTACATGAACAAACTGGAATCTGTCAGATAGATAAGATTTAAACCAGCCTAGCGCTGTTCCCCTGATCCCTACAGCATATTCCAGCCTTTCTAAGAGAATATTATGGTCCACTGGATCAAATGCAGCACTGAGATCTAACAGAACCAGAACAGACACAAGTCCATTATCTGAGGCCATAAGAATATCATTAGTGACTTTCAGCAGAGCTGTTTCAGTGCTATGATGAGCTCTGAAACCTGACTGAAACTCTTTAAACAGGTCATTGCTGTATAAATGCTCACACATTTGATTAGCAACTATTTTCTCAAGAATATTAGATAAGAATGGAAGATTGGATATAGGTCTGTAATTTATTAAATCATCTCGATCAAGCGAAGGTTTCTTAAGTAAAGGTTTAATTACAGCTAACTTAAAAGCCTGTGGTTCTGATCCATTTACTAAATATAGATTAATCATATCTAAAATGTGGCTGGTAATCAGAGGGAACACTTCCTTAAATAATTTGGTTGGGATTGGGTCTAACATACAAGTTGAAGGTTTAGATGAAGCTAATATTTCTGATAACTCAGGAAGAACCACAGGATCAAAACAGTCCAAACACAAATCAGGTTCTGCAGCTATTTCCAATGTTGTCTCACTTGCTGAGGATGAAGTAATCATCTTCAGGAGTTTGTCAAAGATTTTATTTTTAATAGAATCAATTTTATTTAAGAAGAATCCCATAAAGTCATGACTGCTAAGAGCTAAGGGAATGGATGGCTCAACAGAGCTATGACTCTGTGTACGTTTAGCAACTGTACTAAAGAGAAACTTAGGATTATTCTTGTTCTCTTCTATTAATGATGAGAAATAAGCTGTTCTAGTTTGGTGAAGTGTCTTTTTATACAACAGTAGGCTATTTTTCCAGATTAAGTAGGAATCCTCTAGGTGTGTAGAGCGCCATTTGCTCTCCAATTTTCTAACATTGTGCTTTAAAGTACGCAGCTCTGAATTAAACCAATGAGCTAGCCTCCTATTAATGATTACCTTCTTTTTCAAGGGGGCTGCATTGTCTAATGCATCACGCAATGATTAAGTAACACTATGAACAAGAGAATCAATTTGTGAAGGGGCAGAAACAGAATCATTGCCCTCCACTGTGTTTTTCTGTGATAATGAGGAAATCAAAAGTGGAACAGATTCTTTAAAGGTTGTTACAGCATCGCCTGATAATGATCTACTATAATGAAATTTTCTTTCAGGTGTGGAGTACTTGGTTAAATTAAACTCAAAGGTTATTAAGAAATGGTCAGACAGGACAGGGTTATGAGGAAATATTGTTATGTCTTTACACTCAATGCCATATGTCAGCACAAGGTCCAGAGAATGAAGACAATAGTGAGTAGGTTTGTTAATGTTTTGAGCAAAGCCAATTGAGTCTAAGATAGCATTAAACGCTATATTTAGGCTATCACTTTCAGCATCAACATGAATGTTAAAATCCCCCACTATAATAACTTTATCTGTATTTAACACTAAATCAGATAAAAGGTCTGAAAACTGATCTAAAAATTGAGAGTAAGGGCCTGGTGGACGGTACAAAACAACAAACAGAAGAGGTTTTAGTGCTTTGCAATTTGGATGAGGAAAACTAAGGATTAAATATTCAAAAGAGTTGCAGCTATTGATTAGTCTGGGAAATTGGACTGAAAGATGGTTGCTACTCCTCCTCCTCGCCCAGTATTTCGAGGAATGTGAAAATTTAAATAATTAGTAGGAGTTGACTCATTTATAGTAACATAATCCTCTTGCTGCAGCCAGGTTTCTGTGAGGCAAAATAAATCAATCTGATTGTCACAAATCAGGTCACTAACTAACAATGTCTTCGAAGAGAGATATCTTATGTTCAGTAAGCCACATTTAATTGTTTTATTTTTCTTTTTAGTCTGAGTTCTGTTTATTTTTATTAGATTTTCCTGATTTCCTCCTTTTAGATTATTTTTTAATTTATTCAATTTTGGCCGTGGGCGAGACACTGTCTTAATAGGGTAATGGGTGGGTAGCAGTACAGAAGCTGCAGAAAGGAGTGTTAAACTACGACCCTGCTTGTCAGAAAATATTAATGAGCCACCACGGATGAAATGCTCTGAAGACTGTGACTGGAACAATTAATGGGTGCTAATAATTTATATAAACAGAAGTTAGATCAGAGAAGTATGAAGCCATGACAGCCTAAAGGATTAAAAAATTCAGTCCCATGAAAAACTTGTCAAATTAGAACCGATCTTCCTGACCCACATGCAAAATCACTCTAGGACACAGGTAAGTTTCAAAAGTTTAATTATCTCAAGAGGCAAAACTGTCCTTTTAATTCTCCCAAAGGATGCGTTCTCTGGTCATCTAGTCCAGACTCTCGGGCTTGTGATCTCCAGGTAGATGATCTAAAGCGGGGGTTCTTGGGGCACAATCCATAGGCAATCCAGAGGGTCAGAAGGTGTGCTTCCAGTAAAGTTGGAGAGCAGGCAGGCTGGAGGGTAGTTGGAGCTTGCAGAGGCAGCTGGTAGCTGGGTTCCAGGGTTTTTCTGTCCGAAGGTGAAGGAAGTGAATCTGGAGTTGTGATCCACACAACCTGAGAGCAGCAAAAAACATGAGCTGAGGTTACTGCAATGTTTGCACAAAGACTTACAAAGTTTCAACCATGAACTTGGAAACTGGTATCTCGGAGGCATGAATTACCACTCACCATGGAGCATCAGGCGAAGAATGCTTGTCCTGCAGCTCCTTAAAAACGCTCCAGCCAAAATTGGATACAGGTGCAGTCTGCATACCACGCCCACCAACAAAGCCTGTCCGGGAAGACAGGAAGACACACACACCTGTGGTGGAGTTCAGAGTCATTAGATAATAAACATCTGAGAAGCTGGCTGCCTTTTGAGTAATTATGAATAAATTGCTCACTGGCTGGTGAGCCAGCATTGCAATATGAAGGTAGATCAAAGACAATGCTCGCCTTAACAGTGGAAAAGTGCAACAGCATAGTTCTCAAGGTTTTAGACGGCAACACCGGCAATTGACAGCTGAGTGGTCATTTCATGCAGTTGTCCAGCACCTGGGCCTTACAGCACTTTCAGTGTGTTTGGTTGTCCTTAGGTTCCAGCGCTGACCCACTGTGACATCTGTAAACCTGTGTAATCGCTTCTGTAAACCATGCGATTGCACGATGCAACCACCTGGGTATGATCTCCATCAAACCCAGTCAGTTGCTGGTTATGTGTCTGGTGACATTTGCTGGCCTATCAGGTCTGGCCATTATTCCCCCTGGTGAACATGCAGGTTTAACATCAGGGTGCTGAGATGAATCTGGATCCTAATCCAGCCTTGTTTGTTACACCAGCTGTTTTAAACTTTTTTAAATATTGCTCTTTGTGAAGATATGTGAATGTTTTCTTGTAGCTATGTCCTGACCTATGAAGATCAACAACCCTCTACCTAACGTAGATGGTGGTTTCTGTTGTTTTTTCAATTTTGGAGAGAGACTAAAAGAAATAAGCATCAGCAGGAAACAGGAAATCACTTGCAATTTTGTTTAAAAATGATGTCTTAAATGGGAGGTTTCATTCAATTTAAAGAAATGCTTTTTAAACACCTCTACCAGGGGGTGCAAACTAAAGAAAATCAGACTTCTTTATTTGGTTATCAGTAATATACTCACCCTCATTCTGTCAGGGTTGGGTTTGGTGCCATTTATTGGCTTCAAAGGACTGCAGAGGAAAAGCACTGGGCATGCTCTGCAATAAGTAAGGTGTGTGTGTGTGTGTGTGTGTGTGTGTGTGTGTGTGTGTGTGTGTGTGTGTGTGTGTGTGTGTGTGTGTGTGTGTGTGTGTGTGTGTGTGTGTGTGTGTGTGTGTGTGTGTGTGTGTGTGTGTGTGTAGGCTGTTTGCAGGACCAAAGGGCAGAGCAGCATAATGAATAGATGGATTTCTTAATACCAAAAAGGAAAAACTTACAATAAGGCACAGGACATGGAGCCATGGCAGAGAAATGAGGAAACAGAGAAAGAGGCAGAATAATGACAGAGTCCAGCAGTGAACAGAGAGTCAAGGGCTTAAATACAGAGGAAGAGGTGGAAGATGACAAAAAAAACAGATGAGCTAATCAGAGAAGATGTGGAGCAGCTATGGTAGATGGAGAGCAGGGAAAAAACAGAAATACCTTGTAACAGGAAGTAACAGAAGGGCACACATCCCACTGGTCCTATCCTCTCTTAACTGGCTACCTGTAAAATTTTGAATTGATTATATAATTTTAGTCTTGACTTTTAGAGCTTTTATAGGAAAGGCCCCCTAATACAGCAATGACTGATCCGTTATTCTTCAGGCCTCACTCTTCGGTCCTCTGCCCAGAACCTCTTGAAGGTCCCTAAGACCCGGTTCAAAATTTGGGGCGTCCTGTCCTTTCAGGCCGTAGCCCCCAGGCTGTTGAACGCTTGGCCCCAGTCTGTCTGTTCAGTCTTTTAAAAAGCAGACAAGCTTTAAGTTAAATGTTCTACTTCTTGTTTTATTAGCTGTTCTTACTTTCTCAGTTTTATATGAAGCCTACATTTGTATCCATTTCATTTGCACTCTGTAAAACACTTTGTGATTTCATCTGTAATAGGTGCTTTATAAATAAAATTCACTTACTTACTAATGAAATGGGACAAAGTTGACTGACAGATGAGGAACACAGAGAAATATATTGAATATAGGAACATAAATTAACCATAAAGAAATTGTTAGAACAGAAACACACGATAACCAAAACCGAGCAGCCAAGGATCATGACTAAAGGTGGTGTCTGAAAGGACTGTTGGTATATATATATAAGAGCTTCTCTCTTGTTTAACATGCTATAAATGCTTACTTGTGTGGTTAAACATGAATTGACTGCCTTACTGACTGACTGTCCCAGTGAACTTGAGCTATTAGAACATACACACAGAGTCAAAGCCCCTGGGAGTGAGGAGAGGGGATTACCACTGTCTATGTGTGTGTTTCCTCTCCTCCACAATCTCCTCCTTATTAGGCCTCTCCATCCTGCAGGGAGGCTCTATGCAGACCTACAGGCTGCTGCTGCCTGTCTGTCTGCTACATGCTTTAATTAGACATCAGCAGCTCCTGAATGAGCGTATACAGACACAAGCCACACACTATGACGCTGGTACAAATCAAATTCTGCTATGAGCTCTGGTCTGCGTTTCTCTCTAAACTGCATCCAGTTTTTCCTTTGGTAACCTGAAAACCCTCCTTCAAATCTATCAAAATGAAGCAAAAACCTAATTTTATTTAAAACTAAACTGTACAGGCTTGTCGGGCTGCTGAAGGTGTGAATTCTCTTGGTGCTAGCATCAGTAATAGCAGCAACAATAATGCAGCACCACAGAACTTACCCCAACAGAATTTTGGTAACAGCTCACTTCCTTATTACTCTACCCCTGTCATGATGTACAGGACTTTGTTTCTGGTGTTCTGTCATGTTCAACCCAAACATGTTCATGCTGTTTGAGTTTCAGTTTCATTAAAGCATTTGATAGTTCCTGAACCTGCCTTGGGCTTCTCTTCACTTGTAGTTCGATGGTTTTTGCTGTGAACTGAACTGAAGTTACAACGGTCAAACACTGGTCAGACACTGGAGGCTCTAGTTAGAAAGGCTCCTGAATAAAATGATCTAGCTGGTTCTCTAAAATGCAGGAAACTTTCAAGCTTTGCCTAATTTTTCTTTAGCCTTGTTCTGGGGGATCACAGGGAACAAAGTTCTGACCCTTTTCTGTCAATACCGCAGGTCCCTGAGAGAAAAGATGTCTTCCTCTCATTCATTTCAAATTACAGCTCTCTCAGGATCTTGCCCAAATGCGTAATGATAGACCCTCACAGACACAGATCCACACAGTGTGACTGAGTGTTAGCACTGCGGAGCTGTAAATAAATCTGCCCTGAGAAAAATCCTCCAAGAGGACAAAAACAGCAGAGAAATGTATGTCTCAGGGTTGTTTCCATCCAGCAGTGAGGAAGGCTATTGAACAGGAAAGAACAACAAAGAGGGGAGACCACAACAGTTCAAACCAGAAAACAACTACATTCAGATATTAAAAGCCAAAGTTACAGGAGTTATTTTGTCGCAAAGTTTCTTTGGAAACAAGACCTGTTTCAAATGGATTTGTTGAAGACCCATATGGATTTGACAATGCAGCAAAAACTCCAAACAGTATGAAAATCTGAAGCAAAGAAGCTTCAGCAGCAGATGCGATCTGAAGGGTTTAAGTGGTTTTGGGTGGAGTTTTCCTAAAAGCATTTAAATGTAGGCGAGCATCTGACCGACCTCAGTCAGCTGCTGGAAGATAAAGCAGGAAGAGAGGCAGGCAACCGTTCAGCATTCCTTCTGGGTAAAAGGCCTTCATGTGGTGTGTGTGTGTGGTGTGTGTGGCTCGGCATGCCTGCAGGGAGTCATTAAAGAGAGCGACCACAGCTTTGCCAGGAACTGGTAAAAGTGCATCCTGCTGCACTTTCCCCAGAGCTTCATGTTGGGCCGTTTTTATACAAAATTCAACTTGAAACACATCTAGTAAAGGATTTTTTACATAATAATATGTTGTTGGTTTCTTCTCTTGATCTCTAATGGGTTATGGTATTAAGAGCTGATGTTACAGATGTGGATGAAATGATGTTGATGTTAAATTATTGGACAGAAGACAAATTAAAAGACATTTTTAGAAAACAGGGGGGGTGTGGTGGGTGGGATCTCACATTTGTGAAACCCATCTGGGTGGGATACGAGGTTGTTCTAGCTAATCCCAAAGGTCTGTCAAGGACACTTTAAAGGGCCCTACTGAAAGTAATTAGTCAGGTTTGATTTTTTAGTGAACTCGACAGTGTTTCAGTAGAGATTTTTAACACTCTGCACAGCATAGCTCTACACACCATGTTCCTTCTTTGGTTCCATGATGCCAAGTTCGTTCTTGTAAACATCAGCTCTATCAGAGGGAAGGAGTTCCACAGGGAACAATTCCTGGTCCTTCACTATTTATTTTGCTCACAGTCCTATATGGTTTTATCTTTAGACAACAAAACATTTTTATTGCGCATATATCCATGAAAAAGACTTTTCCGATTTTGCGTCTGACAACCGCTGTCCATTTATTTCTTTATATAAAAGCTGAAAGCTAAATGAGGACGAGAAAGAGGAGTCTTTTAAACAGTAATGATATTATGATAAGAATGGAATTTCGTATTTTGTCTACTTGTCTGTGGATTGCTGCTCATAAGCTTTTCAAAACAGACACTGACAACATTCTGTTTACCTTCAAAAACACACCAGATTCATCTCAATTCAGGGTCACACTATGTGGTTTTCATCCATTGTAGACTAAAGATGGCATCCTGAAAAAAGAAAATGAATAAGAAGACATAAAGGATTGCCTTTTAAGGCATTCAGGAATTCTGGTCGGGTTTTCTTGACCTTCCTGCTCCCCTACCTCAGGTCCGATACAACGAGGTCGCATTTAAAAGTCGGACAGCAAACATTTCTTTCCCCCTAAGCTTTCACTCAGGCTCACATGTTTACCTGGGGGATAAAAATAATCACTTTTATTATTGATATTCTGTACTTTTCTAAGTTGGTAACTGTTTCATATGTTCGTATGTTTTTTATGGTCTGCACTTAATATTTTCACTTCTTTTTTGGGAGAAATAAAATTTAAAACCATGACCTGAAATGTGCAATAAAAACTAAAATTGTCTGCTTCTAAGCAGATACCATAATTCAACTTTTGGTTCTGTTTTGCCTTGAGTCTCTCATCTGAAAATGGCCTTGGTTGTGTCCTTCAATGGTTTCCATAGTGAAGAATTGCCAATGGCTAAAACGTGTGCAGCAGTTTCTGTGCTCCGTTTGAGTGGCAGTAAAGCCTGAACCATGTCAGCACATGTGAGACTCAGAGGAGAAAGATGCCTTTGTTCATATTATGGAGACAGAAAACCTGATGTTTAGGTTAGAGGTGTGATTACATGAAACTGAGATAACAAAGAATATCATCACCCACTGATGTTTGAGGCGTATTGAGAAGCATGTTCATTAAATTTATCTTGTTGTTTGATGATGTTTGAGGTACAGCTACGTGCGGAGATGCTTTGTATTCAGTACAATGTGGTCCTTTTTTTTCTGCAACTCGTGTCTCTGGTCTTTTGTGGGAACAAAGCACGTTCTTCCTGTTGTTTTATTTTCTCCCTCACTTCCTCTTTCCCACGCTGTCAGAATCCCGTCATTCACAACTTTCATTTTACTCCACCAACTGAGATTTCTGCACAGATTCTTCCAGTCATTCATTTACTGGTTCTTGTTCTTTAAATATTTGTGTCATTCTAACATTCAGCTGTTTGTGAGACCCACCAATGAATAATTATTATTCATTGGTGGGTTATCATTATTCATTCACTTTCACCCTCTTCGCTACATTCTCACACTACTCTCCAATTTTGCATTATTTGCTGTTATTTCAGCTTTTAACTTTATGTTCTCTCTCTTTTCTCTTCTTAGAAGCTACACCTGGCCTGACTCTGTGTCTACCTGTGACACCTTTCTGGAGAGGGGAATCGTCCGAGCTTCTGCTGCCAACAACTTAATGCTCACCTTCTACAGATGACCCACATAGCCCTGTCTTTTAGTGTTTAACCCTTTCTCTCTCCTAGACATAGCTACTGACTGAGCTTCTACTGTAACTAACTCTATGTGCTCTCTTTCAGACTCTAACCTTGAAAACTGGATCAGAGTTTATCTGTTCTTTCTCTCCTAGATGAAACAACTAAAGGAGCTACATCCATTAACATTTACTTTTCCTTCCCATAGAAAGTACTCCTGGATCAGTGCTTCTTTGTTCTCTTTGTGTCTCTGCTCTGTTCTCTCAAACCTCCAGTCGGTCGTGGCAGATGGCCGCTCACACTGAGCCTGGTTCTGGTTCTGCTGGAGGTTTCTTCCTGTCTTCCTGTTAAAAGGGAGTTTTTCCTCTCCACTGTCGCTACATGCATGCTCAGTATGAGGGATTGCTGCAAAGTCAACCCCAGTGACTGTCCACTGTCTCTACATGCTCATCCAGGAGGAGTGAATGCTGCAAGTCACTGACTGGATGCAATCTGCTGGGTTTCTTTAGACAGAAGAACTTTTTATCCAATTTGAATAAATAACTGAATCTGACTGCACTGTTCAATGGTTAGGATTAATTGGAATGTATGAACCTGACTTTTGTGAAGCGCCTTGAGACGACGTGTTGTGAATTGGCGCTATATAAATAAACTGAATTGAATTGAATAATTAAATAATAGTTATTGGAAACCAGCATTCAGCTTCTCTTCGAGCTTCAAGATTCAGTCGTATCATACAGATTTGACCGAACCGACAGATTTAGTTAAGATAATCTGAATTTACCGTCAGATTGGCTTAATGTGGAGAAGGGTTGGGGGCAAGAAATCAGATCAGTACATACAAGTTCAATACTTACATAAAATAAAAGACAATTTATATGAATAAATTGGTTATTCAGAGTATATGTGTAAACTTTGCACACTATTTCGCAACATGTTGCATTATGACATCAAATTGACTGTAGGCCGAAACAGAGTTGTGCAGAATTGTGGAAGGAAAAGGACCCATGGTTTTCAACTAGTTTCACAATTAATAAAACTGAGCAGCGTGCCATGTATTTTTTCTCATAATCCTTTAGTCTGATACTCCTAACTAAAACCCATAAAGTCTTGTTGAAATAAAACCATTTGCAGTTCGCCACAAGTCATGTAGAGGATGCAGCAACCATGTGGAAGACGGTAATCTGGTAAGATGAGCCCAAGTTTAATTTTTTTCAGTGGACAGGGAAGCCTGTTAAAGATGATGGGAAGATGGATGGAGCTGCAGCAGACTTGAGGATGGGGTGGAGGTTCAGATAGCCTGCTAGCACTAAAATAGCTGAGTTTCACACAAATAAAACCAAACTTCATAAAATGAAAAACTTTTAGATCATTTCAATCAAAATCTTTATCTATTACTCTGCCCAAACACCAAAGCTCGTATGAACGTGTTGAGGAGTTGGGAACCGCTCCACTCTGCTTCATAGAGACAACGTCTCTGCAGGGAATTCTCTGGAACACCGTTTGCTTCTGTAGGCCTCAGAGAGAAAGTAAAGCCAGGCTTGTACCTTAATTCCCGTTCATAAATGAATCTACCGGATACACAGACAGTGATTCATTTGTACTTATCTTAGTGCATATGATCGATGATTGTATGACACTCTCGGATCCAGTTGAAGAGTTTATGTCTGTTTGTCAGCAAAGAGACATTAGTGCGCTTGCCTCCCCTATCCCGATGATCACCGGTGTGGAAGAGATTTGATGTAGCAAGAGCGGTGCTTTTATTTGGACAGTGGCGTCACAGGAAGTCCGCAGTTACCCCGTTTCCTGGCTGTGCTGGAAGTAGGTTAATGCAATTTATTTTGAAAGTTCCAGAAAAGTTTGTATCAGAGTTTTAATGTTGAAATCCATGGCTGTGGGTCCCAACAATGAGGAGGAAATTCTGCCATTGGATTCAGGTGTGGCATAGCAGGGATGCATCTAGAAGGTGCAGGATGGAAGCTCTTGATGGCTACAGTTGAACACCACTGATCTTAAACATGTGGAGAATGAAGAGTCACCATTGATCAAACCATCAGATGCAAAATGTATTTCATGAAGAATACTTATTGTTTGAAGGATCTGAGTCATTGCAGAAAGCACCATATGTTCAGCCAGATGCACAGAGTTTGAACCAGACAGTTTGCATGAACCATTTCAAAGGACTTCATTGATGTCAGATTACACATGGCGTAATAACGACACTTCTGCTGTCGGGGGAAACAGTCTAGCATGTCTCTGTGTGTGAGCTATCCTCGTGTTTTAACAGGGTAAATCAGTTGCTTGTGTATGTGTGTGTGTGTGAGGATCAGTTGTCTGCTGCGTCAGGACAGATAAGGTAATCCCCATTGACAACCAATGAGAAAACTGCTGGTCAACCCTAACGTGCTATCTGCCACCACACACCGCTGTCCTGACCCACACCGACCCATTCACATGAACGCTGCTGAAACATGCTCACTCACAGATACACATTATCTGCTTCTACACATGTACCCTGCTTCCTCAGCCCTGCAACCACCCAACACACACACACAGACAAACACACACACACATGGTTGATAAGAGTGAGTCAAACTTCCATGACCTCCGTGTAAGCACAGAAACGTTTCAGAAAGTTGGTTTTCTGCAGAAATGCCCCCTCCTTAATTAAAAAAACACTCAGGCACATAAAGTTCTGGAGGGAAACACCCATCCATGTTTATTTTGGACTTTTAACCATTTCTTTCCCGGTATTAAATGATTACAACACATAAAGAAGAATGAATTAATCATAAAGTTTGAATTGATGGTTGATTTCCTCTACTTTCTATATACTGGCTCAAATGTATACATACAGCCACTGTTTAAATGTCTCCTAGCAAGTTTGACCCCAAACTTTATGTAACAATCAGCAGACGTCTGGCATCTCTCCAGGTTTGCTGGCATGGACCTGGTTTATAATCATAGTCCATACATTTACAGCAGTATTGCAACAGTCAAGGTGAGGTTTACAAACCTAAGAACGCTGTAGTTCTAAGCATGGTGTTGGTAGCATCATGCTGAGTGTCTGTTTTCAGTGTTATTGGTGCATTGCATAGAGTAGATGGAATAACGAAGGAGGACTACATCCAAATTCTTTAACTTCACCTCAAATCAGAAGCTAGATGGATGAAACATAGAGATAGTTGGGTGTTGCAGGCAGGAGGAGTGGGGGTTCGAACCAGCAACCAACCTGTTACAGGATGAACCAATGGGAATGAGAGAATCAGAATCAGAATCAGAATCAGAATCAGAATCAGAATCAGAAAAGCTTTATTGCCAAGTACGTTTTTGGACATACAAGGAATTTGTTTTGGCGTAGTCGGTGCAATACAGTACAAATTAAACAGTATAAACATATCTACAATATAATATAAATATATGTGCACAGTTTTAAGTGAGTGAGAGTAAATATAGAGCAGTATAAGATGCAAGAGCAATACAACAGTGCAGGTGATCATTGTGCAAGTAAAGCAGTGCAAGTAAGCAGGAGTCCAAGCTGAGCGTTAATGTAACTCATAGAGTTACAGGTTACAGGTGTTCAGTCAGCAAAAAAAAAATGGGGGGGGGGGGGAGTGTCAGGGTGGTTTCCGGGCTTTGTTAACAAGGCTGGTGGCAGATGGGAAAAAACTGTTCTTGTGGCGTGAGGTTTTGGTCCGGATGGACCGCAGCCTCCTGCCAGAGGGGAGAGTTTCAAAGAGTCTGTGACCGGGGTGGGAGGGATCAGCCAGAATCTTCCCTGCCCGCTTCAGGGTCCTGGAGGTGTACAGTTCCTGGAGCGACAGTAGACTGCAGCCAATCACCTTCTCAGCAGACCGAATGACACGCTGCAGCCTGCCCTTATCCTTGGCTGTAGCAGCGGCGTACCAGATGGTGATGGAGGAGGTGAGGATGGACTCAATGATGGCTGTGTAGAAGTGCACCATCATAGTCTTTGGCAGGTTGAATTTCTTCAGCTGCCGCAGGAAGAACATCCTCTGCTGGGCTTTCTTGATGAGAGGAGTAGTTTCTTGATGAGAGGAGTAGTTAATCAGATGAATGCTTACAGGTGTGCTGGCCAGGTGAAGGGAACTGAGGTAATGGAGGTTGCTATGGTGACTGGAGTTAGGAAACACAGAGACAGGAGTGGAAACTAACACTAAACTAAACTGGGAGGAACGGGGAAAGAAACCTAAACCTAAGCTGACGTAAAAAGTAACTCTAGGAAGAACTAAATCTAAGGACGTTGAAGGGACTACGTAAATGAGCAGACTTACTAAATAACAGAATATAACTGACTGACAGGAACTAAAACATGAGGGATAAACGAAGAGAACTATTACTAGAAAACGAAGCAAGAGGGAACAATACTGTAAGGCAAGGCTGGGGAAGGAACAACTAATAATAAGGGGAACAAGCACCTGGGTAAATAATAACAAAAGGGGTCTTAGGCCAAAGGGGAAAGGGAATTATGGGCGAGGGGAGAAAGGACTACTAAAACTAGGGGACAGTAGAGAGAACAAAAACTAACATCAGGATGACAGAAGGAATAAACAAACATAACTACTAAACCCAAAGAAATAGAAACACCTAACTGAAAAAGTAAACAACACAAAACCAAAACAAAGTCCAAAATGGCAGATGATGACAGTAAAGTTCTTTAATGGGTTAAATGGGACCTCTACCAGATGTTGGAGTGCAGTTATCTTATTGACCTGCTGATTGACATCAGGTGTGCAGAAGCAAGACACGTCCTAAACATGCAGAACACCACTGCTCTGAATGTTTACAGCGACACGTTACTTCTACTCTCAGTGAATGAAAACAGCTTCTATTTTACATACTTTTGCACCTCTCTATTAGTAAAACCTAGCATCTCATGTCTGTATGAGAAGCAAACCCCGGTGAACTTCATTCACACATCGACTGGATAAAAATGCATAAATGGTGAGAGATCTGACTGACCTCTTCACACTTCCACACGACCACCACTTCCTCATTCTGTGTACCAGAAACCAGCTCATTCATGACAGCAACAGGATGAGCAGACGGAAGAGGAAGAGGCCCTCAAACCCCCAACTGCCCAACTCCCTCTTCCTCTTTCTGCTTAATAATAGAAAGTAGAGGACGTTCTGGACCTGGCTGTGTCGCAAGTGTTCAGAATGTGTTGCATGCGGTCCGCAGATTCTATATCTTTGCTGCCATGTTGAAGCTGATTCAAGTCAGCAGAAATGTGTGAAGAGCTGTTGGCGGGAAGGATCATCATACTTTCTCTCTTGCCTCTGACTAGAGGATCACTATAGCCATGAAGGTGTTCAGCCAAAAAATGTTTTGGACCACTCCCCAAGGTCTTCCACACAAACAGCACACAATGTATGATCTACTGTAAAGGCACTGTGCACGACTTCCTAATATTTCACTAACAACACTGGTAAAAATAAATATAAACTGAGCCGAGGCAAACGGCCGAGGGGAGTACAGTTTTACCCTCCAATCAGAGGTAACTGACTTGATGTAAAACTCTTGCTTTAAAAAGACTGGTACCCTTCAGGAGCTGAAGTACGTTGTTGGTTATAATCCTACATATTATCATGGGCATGAAGGATTTTGGGCTATTAATGATTTTCTATAGCTTTTGTCTTCCACGGTGGAATGATTGAAGAAATCTGGGTGAATTTGAAATGGGACAGGGTGCTGACGTTCAACACACACGGGGACAAATTTATTCCTACACCCCTGCTGATTTTTGGTTACTGTGTCTTAGCAAGTTGCAGAAGCAAGACCTGTTGGAAATGTCCAAGTTTTCACTATCTGTCCCAAATTGTCCCCTTCAGATATAAAGCAACGATTCCAATGTTCAAGAACAACCCAGGAACCAGCAAGGCTTAAGCCTGCAAGAGCACCAATGACACTGTCCACAGTGAAGCCAGCTTTACACCATCATGGAGGGCGCTGACCATGGAAAATGTCCTGTTCCAACATCAACACCTTCAAGTTGGACTCAGATCTACAGCTTCCCACATGGGTATCCAAATCCAGATGTCTTCTGGAGAAACGTTTTGTGACTGTAAGACACAGAGATGGAACTGTTTCCCCGCAATGACAAGACTTTGGAGGAGAAAAATTGAGGCTTTAAACACTGTAACAATTGTCCAGCATGGTGGTGATGTAGTGCTGTGGGGTTGTTCCACTGCCAGTGGTACCTATGCAAAGGAATTACCAGGTTCTTTGTCGCACCTTTTTTTCAACAATCTTTCATCAAAGTGATGTTTAAATCGACTGTCGGCCCAGGCGACCTTTGCTGCATGTCTTTCTTCTCAGTCCACCCCTTTCCTATCAACAAGTTCTGAAAAAGTAAGCTAACCACGTAGCAGATTTCTGCCATCTTCAAACAATGATAATCTAGGACAGAGGAGAGAACTGCAACCCAAGCACCTGGTGGGTGGGCCTTCACCAGTGTGGTCCAGCTGGGTTCAACATGGATGAGCAACATGGGACCTCCTGTAGGCTTACCATCTGCAGGAGCCCCCAGTGATAGGTGGACTGGGCCCTGTCCCATCCCTGTTTGCTGAAGCTAACTTTTACCTTCTGGATGTAATTTGGCACCATGGTTACCTGAGCTGAAATTAACAGGCAAAGAAAAGGGCATCAACCAATCATCCCTATTACTGAGGTTCAGCAGCATCCCAGACGTCAGCACCAATGTGACCTGCAAAGGTTCAGGGAAATATTTGATTTTCCTCTGCAGCGTAACAGACTGTGGAAAATTGTTCTGACATTTAAATTTGTTTGTGCCACAGCTTCATAAGTATAGTAGCCCAATCAGCCCCGTCCCTGTTTTCTAGAGAGTCATCTTCACAGGTATAGACAAAGGATGGATGTGTGAATGATTTAAGGTCATGGCTTCTGCAACATTTCACTTTCCTGCTGTTTGCTTTCAAATTCCAAAATGAGTTTGGTGAAGTGAGTGATATGAAATGTTTCAAACAATAATAGCACAACATGATGCTACCAGTTCACACCCATGTCCTTAAATCCTTGCCTTTCAGTTTATTTTTCTTTGCCATTGAGCACTTTTATGATTTATGAAAATAATTAGTCAGAAGAATGTTCAAATCTGACATATAACATAATTTAATTCTGCTATATTTTCAGAACATTTTGTATTGCAGTCTATTGTGGTTCTGATCCCTGTTTGGACCATTGAATTCTGACAGATTATGTTCCATCAAAAAACCAGAATAACTCAAAGTAACCTTCTGCTGGTAGGAGTCATATAACCAGCCTTCCTTCCTTGCAGTAGACTGTCATAACAGAAAATTACTTTAATTCAATGGTTGCCAAAGCAGGTATGAAACGTCCTCCTGCCGGGTTGTTGGTACAAAACGGCACCATTTCTTACCCCAGAAAGTGAGATGAGAAAAAAACAAAAGAGCAAAACTATAGAGTGGCAAAGAGGTAAAATGTCCAGTACCCAACTCTACACCTATGATGATCCACAGCTATGTGTTGACGACTTGGTAGGTCTACTCTGCAGCTCTGGGAGATGTTCAAAGCTTGGGATAGATTTCCTTCCACTAAACCGTTATGTGAAGGTTTAAATTTGTAATGTCACAAAATGTAAAATCTAATGATAATTTTTGTACGGCATTAATTTTTTATTTTGATAAACTTGCTTCCCTGTGACCCAGCACCGATAAGTGGGTTTAAAAACCTGATTGCTGGATGTTTCTGTGTTTTCTGATCTTACTGCCATCTCCCACAAACCCTCAGATGAAAATACACTGACAGCTTGGCACCAGGCCGCCTCACATGTGAACAACATGTGAAGAGAAAGGACAGAGCAAACTCTCGGGCTCAGAGCGGTTTTTGAAGCTGGCAGGCCTCTCGTGGTTCCTGACGTTTCTTGAAACTGGAACTGGATGATTCTTGGAACATCGGGAACAAATGAGGAGAAGGAGGAGTGGAAACAGGACGGGAGATCCAGATTCCTAAAGCGCAGAGCCTATTTTTATTTTAGTTCTACAAAGAAGAAACCTATTTTTATAGCACTGTCACATAAAACGTTTGTGTGAATGGTGTGATGTCTCCTCTTGATGTGATGATTTTATCAGCTTTACTTCTTCATTCAGCTTTAACTTTACCCCAGTTCATCCAGACACTTTTCCAGCATATGCTTCTTCCTCCTTTAGAAAGAAACCAAAAACAAGAAGGAAAGGCTGTGTTCATGAGAGACAGGAAGCGGGAGACATTTCATGTCTGCTGTGGGTTTGTAGGTATTTTATCTGGCACTGATCCACTTTCCAAACTCGGTATGCAGAATACGCACAGCACCCAACATTAAAATGCCCCAGCGTCAAAATTAAGCCAGCAGAAAATTTATTTTCCAGTACATAACTGGGGTCAGAAGTTTACATACAGTTACAGTGAGCAATAATATAAACTTCTCTCTTCTCTCTTTCCAGAATAATTGGATTTATGTTGGTTTTCTCCAATCCTATACTACAAGAATCAAACATGAACTCTCACAAATATTTGGATATCAAAATGTTGCACCTTGATCACACACTTTCTGCAGCCATCTACAAGCTTCTGGCTTGGTTCTGGCTGAATATTGGACTGTTCTTCCAGAACGAATTGGTTGAGTTAGTTTAAACTGGATTGTTTCCTGCACAGAGCCGGCTTTTGAACAATGTCCACAAACCTTTAACTGGGTTGAGATCGGGACCATTGCATAACCTCAATATTAGGCTGCTTTACCCATTCCAACATCAGAACTGATGTGGAACGAACAAAGCAGGCTAACATTTGGGTTCTTGAAAGGTCTTCCCAAATCTCCAATTTTGTGGACTTTGATTAAAAATTGTTCCATCCTTTCTGGGAAATACTTGAAGACCGCTGGAAACAGACTCTCAGCAGCCATGGCCGCCACCATGTTAACTGCTCCATGCAGCTGGTTGTCCACTGTCGCCGCGTGCTTGTTCAGTAGCAGGGATTGCTGCAGGAGGAGTCATTGCTGCAAAGTTAACTATGCAAGGCAATTGGCTGTCGTCTGTCAGGCGAAAACCAGAGGCAAAATCACTGACTCGGGTTCCTTAGACAGAACCTGAGTCAGTCTTATACTAATTTAAATAATAATTAGAACTTAACTGAACTGTTTTGACTAGGATTGAATAGAAATGTATGTGACTTTAAATCTGTCTGTATGATTGGATTGACTATTTATTGTTGCATATAAATTGGATCTTTTGCCATCTAAAGAGCCTTGACATGACTTTTGCTGTGAATCGGTTCTATAGAGACAAACTGAATTACATGTCTTTGCTATCATCAAACCTTTCCATGAGAACCTTTTAGTTCTTCCAGGATTAAACAAACTATTCGATCATATGATAGTAGAGCAGCCATGGTACTAGCACAAAGGTCACCTTCTGCATGCTCAAAGTATGAGTCATCACAAGCAGCTCAGTGCGGTGGAAATACTGACCACAGGAAACAGCAGTGAGTTTGTGGGGCAGGTAAGAGAGTTAAGCGTTAACAGAAGATGGTGAAAAACAGTTCGTGGAGGTTAAAGCTGAAATGCGATGGGTTCATGACCACTACAGAAACGTCATCTGTAAAGGCTCGAAATTCTGAGCTCGCATCAGAGCGCCACGCTGGATGCCAGCTGGTAATGACATGAAAAGTTAACATCACCCCTGGAATAAACTTTTAAATCACAGCTGACACTCCGTCACAACTGACTACAGGGTAGTGCTTTCCAGGCACACACACACTCCACTATCAGCCGCATAGTAACTGGACTTGTTGGGAGGCTCGTCTCTGCTGCCCTTATTTGGCAGCTCTGCAGCCTCACACTCACACATTCCTCTGCTGGGACTCGACCCAAGAACCTGATGAACCCACCTCCACCCACTCTCCACCCGCTCTCCACCAACTCTCCTCCTCTTTCGCGTTCACTGGGTGATCTTCTGGGAATGAAAGGCAACAGTTTGCATGTGGGACAGCTGGCTGGCGGGAGGATTCGGTTCCCTCTTCAGGTGACGAAGTGTTTGCAGAGCGACAGCGAGCCAGAAGGTTGTTTGGCTGCAGATTCACTCTTCTGAGTTAACTGTTTACACTGGTGTGTTAAGACAGATGTCTAGTTTTGCTGTTTTGTCCCAATTAAATGTCTCAGACCATCAAACTATTTTAATATCAGACAAAAACAACCTCAGTAAAAGCAAAAAGCAGTTTTTAAATTATGATTTTGTTCATTAAGGGATCAAATCTATCTCACTAACCTGGCTGTATGTGAAAAAGTAACAACCCCCTAAACTGGTTCCACCCTTGGTGCCATTAAGTGTGTGATCACTGGTAATGGGTCTTTAAAATCACTGTGGAGGAATTTTGACCTTCTCTGCTTTGTTGAATAGTTTCAGTTCAGCCAATCGAATGGTTTTCCAGCATGAACCACCTGTTAAGGTCAGGCTACAACATCACCATTAAATTTAACTCGGACTTTAAGTTGAAGTTTGATTTGGCCACTCCAAAACCTTTAATGTGTTTCTTTTGAGTCATTCAATTCAATTCAATTCAGTTTTATTTATATAGCGCCAATTCACAACATGTCGTCTCAAGGTTCTTCACAACAGTCAGGTTCATACATTCCAATTAATCCTAACAATTGAACAGTTCAGTCAGATTCAGTTATTTATTCAAATTGGATAAAAAGTTTTTCTATCTAAGGAAACCCAGCAGATTGCATCCAGTCAGTGACTTGCAGCATTCACTCCTCCTGGATGAGCATGTAGAGACAGTGGACAGTCACTGGTGTTGACTTTGCAGCAATCCCTCATACTGAGCATGCATGTAGCGACAGTGGAGAGGAAAAACTCCCTTTTAACAGGAAGAAACCTCCAGCAGAACCAGAACCAGGCTCAGTGTGAGCGGCCATCTGCCACGACCGACTGGAGGTTTGAGAGAACAGAGCAGAGACACAAAGAAGCACTGATCCAGGAGTACTTTCTATGGGAAGGAAAAGTAAATGTTAATGGATGTAGCTCCTTTAGTCGTTTCATCTAGAAAGAAAGAACAGATAAACTCTGAGCCAGTTTTCAAGGTTAGAGTCTGAAAGAGAGCACATAGAGTTTGTTACAGTTAAGCTCAGTCAATCACCATATCTAGGAGAGAGAAAGGGTTAAACACTGAAAGACAGGGCCATGTGGATCATCTGTAGAAGGTGAGCATTAAGTTGTTGCCAGCAGAAGCTCGGACGATTCCCCTCTCCAGAAAGGTGTCACAGGCAGACACAGAGCCAGGCCAGGTGTAGCTTCTAGGAAGAGAAAAGAGAGAGAACATAAAGTTAAAAACTGAAATAACAGCAAATAATGCAAAATTGGAGAGTAGTGTGAGAATGTAGCGAAGAGGGTGAAAGTGGTCATTATGTCCTCCAGCAGCCTAAGCCTATAGCAGGATAACTACAGAGATAGTTTCAGTTCAGATTATTTAGTTAAACGGCGCTTATTTACAACAATGTCGTCTCAAGGAACCCCACAAAGGGTCCCACTGATGGTCATTGTTATACTAAAAACCACAATGATTGGGATACCTCTCTCTGTCAGACTGATTATAACCATTAGAAAAGAGAAGGGGTCATACAGGTAGCAGAAATGGAGGGTGTGTTTGCACCTCAACCATAACTGAGCCGGTTTAGGCTAAACCTGACTCCCCCTTACTCCGTCCAACAGGGAGGGAGGAAGGCTCCCTCCCTGATAAACTAAGTCACTCTAACTATAAGCTTTATCAAAAAGGAAAGTTTTAAGCCTAGCCTTAAAAGTAGACAGGGTGTCTGCCTCACGGACTAAAACTGGGAGCTGGTTCCACAGGAGAGGAGCCTGATAACTAAAGGATCTGCCTCCCATTCTACTTCTAGAGACTCTAGGAACCACCAGTAAACCTGCAGTCTGAGAACAAAGTGCTCTGTTAGGAACATATGGACCAATCAGATCTCTGATGTATGATGGAGCTAGATCATTAAGGACTTTATATGTGAGGAGGAGAATTTTAAATTCTATTCTGGATTTAACAGGGAGCCAATGAAGGGAAGCTAAAATAGGAGAAATATGATCTCTCTTTTTAATTTTCATCAGAACTCTTGCTGCAACATTTTGAATCAGCTGAAGGCTTTTAACTGCATTTTGTGGACATCCTGAATGTAAAGAATTACAATAGTCCAGCCTTGAAGTAACAAATGCATGGACTAGTTTTTCAGCGTCACTCCTAGACAGGATATTTCTAATTTTGGCAATGTTCCAGAGGTGAAAGAAGGAAATCCTAGAAACCTGTTTAATATGGGATTTAAATGACATGTCCTGGTCAAAAATAACACCAAGGTTTTTTACTTTATTACCGGAGGTCAATTTAATGCCATCCAGGTTAAGTGATTGACTAAGCAGTTTCTTTTTTAAAGACTCTGGTCCAAAGACGACAACTTCTGTCTTGTCTGAATTTAGAAGCAAAAAATGTTAAGTCATCCAAGTTTTTATATCTTCAAGACATGCTTGTAGTCTATCTAACTGGTTGGGTTCATCAGGATTTATGGATAAGTAAAGCTGAGTATCATCAGCGTAACAGTGAAAATTTATCCCATGCTGCCTAATAATTTGACCTATTGGAAGCATATATATAGTAAAGAGAATTGGCTCAAGTACTGAACCCTGAGGTACTCCACAATTAACCCTGGAGTTTGAAGATGATTTATCATTTACATGAACAAACTGGAATCTGTCAGATAGATAAGATTTAAACCAGCCTAGTGCTGTTCCCCTGATCCCTGCAGAATATTCCAGCCTTTTAAAGAGAATATTATGGTCGACTGGATCAAATGCAGCACTGAGATCTAACAGAACCAGAACAGACACAAGTCCATTATCTGAGGCCATAAGAATATCATTAGTGACTTTCAGCAGAGCTGTTTCAGTGCTATGATGAGCTCTGAAACCTGACTGAAACTCTTCAAACAGGTCATTGCTGTATAAATGCTCACACATTTAATTAGCAACTATTTTCTCAAGAATTTTAGATAAGAATGGAAGATTGGATATAGGTCTGTAATTTATTAAATCATCTCGATCAAGCGAAGGTTTCTTAAGTAAAGGTTTAATTACAGCTAACTTAAAAGCCTGTGGTTCTGATCCATTTACTAAAGATAGATTAATCATATCTAAAATGGGGCTGGTAATCAGAGGGAACACTTCCTTAAATAATTTGGTTGGGATTGGGTCTAACATACAAGTTGAAGGTTTAGATGAAGCTAATATTTCTGATAACTCAGGAAGAACCACAGGATCAAAACAGTCCAAACACAGATCAGGTTCTACAGTTATTTCCAATGTTGTCTCACTTGCTGAGGATGAAGTAATCATCTTCAGGAGTATGTCAAAGATTTTATTTTTAATAGAATCAATTTTATTTAAGAAGAATCCCATAAAATCATGACTGCTGAGAGCTAAGGGAATGGATGGCTCAACAGAGCTATGACTCTGTGTAAGTTTAGCAACTGTACTAAAGAGAAACCTAGGATTATTCTTCTCTTCTATTAATGATGAGAAATAAGCTGTTCTAGTTTGGTGAAGTGTCTTTTTATACAACAGTAGGCTATTTTTCCAGATTAAGTAGGGATCCTCTAGGTGTGTAGAGCGCCATTTTCTCTCCAATTTTCTAACATTGTGCTTTAAAGTACGCAGCTCTGAATTAAACCAAGGAGCCTGCCTCCTATTAATGATTACCTTCTTTTTCA
Source organism: Girardinichthys multiradiatus (assembly GCF_021462225.1). NCBI lineage: Eukaryota > Metazoa > Chordata > Actinopteri > Cyprinodontiformes > Goodeidae > Girardinichthys > Girardinichthys multiradiatus. The sequence goes on along the minus strand of NC_061812.1, from coordinate 3,640,791 downwards.
AGGGGGCTGCTTTGTCTAATGGATGGACTCACTGATGTGCTTTGGATCACTGTCCAGCTGCATAACCCAAGTGTGGTTGGGCTGAAGTCTGTGAATTGATGGCCAGACAGCAGAATTTATGATCCTACTATCAAACATGGCCCAGGTTCTGAAGCAGAAAAGTCGCCCCTGACCATATTTGCCTGTAGGTCTGATGTTCTCTTTCTGAAATGCCGTGTTAGTTTTACATCAGATGTAACGCGACCAGCAGAAAGGTCCACTTTTGTCTCATCAGTCCACAGAATATTTTCCCAAAATGGAATCATCAAGATGTTCTTTAGTAAATGTGAGACGGGCCTTTTTGTTCTTTTGGGTCAGCAGTGGTTCTGGCCTTGCAACTCTGCCACGAAGGCCATTTTGCCCAGTCTCTGTTTCTCATTGTTGAATCATGACCTCTGACCTTAACTGAGGCAGTGACGCCTGCAGAGCTTTGGATGTTGATTTGGGTTCAGAAACGGCTTTATAACCTTTTCCAGACTGATAGATGTAAATTACTTTGTTTGTCTTCTGTTGTTGAATTTCTTCAAATCAGGACATGATGTGTTGCTTTTCCAGATCTTTTACTACTTCATGATGACATGAAGTAGGTTAAAATTAACTTTTAGGACCCAATTGGTTTGGATTGCTCTTTTTTAAACTGGATTCTGCCTTTACTCAGGTTTACTTCAGTGTTAATATGTTTGTTGATCTGAAACATGTAACGAAGAGGTCAAACATATTTCACAGCACTGCATGTCCCTCCTCAGGGGAATGAAAAGAACGAGGTGGGATCTTTGCAGATGATGACTCGGGAGATGATCTGGTCACAAAGCCACCAGGCGTTTCCATCTTGCTAAATGAAACACTTTATGAGAGGTCCATGCTGCACTCCGTCACCTCTGACTGTGTTTTCAGCCGAGCTGGCGCCAACGCCTCTGATTGGATGGCCGCGCTCCAGCAGCTGGAGCTCATGCTGTGGTGGTGTCGCTGGTTACGAGCGCCCCGTCCTTCCTCGGAGAATGAATGCACCACTATGTCATCAGCAGGCACAGTCTGTACAGTGCAGCTGAGCTGGGCAGGGTGCTGAAATCCCACACTTACTCTATTTCAGACAGGAATGTGTTGGCTGCACATTGCTGCAGATACGACCCGGACCCGAGAAAAAGATTCATCAGGGTTCCCGGCAGCGTTCACATCTAACTCTGCTCTCTAGACATCCCACCCACTTCCACAGAAAACTTTAAAAGGACCTAAACCATTTGGAGATTATTTGGGTCATTGCTGTTATATAAATCTAATTCCAGTCTCAGAGTTAACATGTTTTTAAAGAATAGTACCGACTCAGCCTTCAGTCGTTATCCTTTCCTATGTTCTCCTAAAGTGGCCTCCACCAGTGTTCTTCAGACTTTCTGAAGGTTGCTATTTGACTCCGTTTCAGGTAACCCAGTTTGTGTGATTGTTAACCCTCTCACCAATGACCTATGAATCATTTAGGCAAAAAATAGCTGATGGTGTATCTAGTCAGGTTGGCTTCTGGAAGGCTCCCTTTGGAGCTTTTCTGGACACGTCCCGCTGGGAGGAGACTCTGTGAGATACCCAGAAGTTGTTGGAGGAACTCCATGTCCCTTCCGATCTGGGAATGCCTAGAAGTCCTTCAGGAGAAACTGGAAGAAGGGATGTCTGGGTTTTTCTTGGACCTGTGTGGGATAGGAGGAATATGATGGACAGATGGACAGATGGGTAATGCTGCGCTCACCTGATAATCTGTTCTAGCTGTAGGAGCTGTAGGAGCAGGTGAAGATTGCCTTTCGGTTGGTAGTGAAGCTGTTATGTTTTCTCTTAAGAGCAGAAAAATGGTTCTATGCTTGTTTCTGCTGTAGCTGTTGATAGTTATGCTTTTCCCCTGATGCATAAAAGACAGGATTAATGGCAGATTGGAAACTGCTGCAGCATCTTCTCCTATCTCCACCATCCACTGTGTCATGCACGGTTTGATCACCAGCTACCACAGAGATTTTGGACACATGAGCACCACAGCTCTCACAGGCCATGCATGCCCCACATGTAACTGCACTGACCCAACAATAACATCATTTAATATCATGTAACCCTGTTAAGCAGCCCTTTCTGTACTGATGAAGATTCTCTCACTCCATAGCGTGAAACAGAAAGTGAAGTGTAAAAGCAAAGACGTGACAGGACTTAACAGTCTGTTAAATCTGGTTCTTTTCTCATATTGAGACCCAGGCAATGCCTGCATGGCAAGAGATGTGTGGCAGCAGTTCAGTGTGCAATGCATGCAAAGCTTCCTTTAAAACTGCAGATCTCTTCCAGTCTGCAGTGTTGTGGTTGTTCTCTTTGTGGGTTAAGTTTAGTTGATCTGCATACAACCTGGATAAAGTTCTGGTATCACACTGAAGTACCTTTCTGGGTTTTGGAGGAGCGTACACAGCTAGTTTACAACGGTAAACGTGTGCAAGTGTACTTTGACATGGTAGGAACAATACAAAGATATCTGGACTTAGAAAACGTCAGTTCCAGTCCTCAGCTTCAGCCTTATGCCTCCTTAAAGCTGTGGGCAGCTTGTAGCTGAGTTGTACTGGTATTTATTACTGGGGGTCACAGGGGGCGTGAGCTCAAACAAACACTGAGAAGATAAAAGATAATAATAATTTTTTGCATCTGTGGAGAGCTTCTCGGCAGCTTTGCAGCAACATTAAACCCACATCTGCAGGCCAAACTGCTGAAGCAAGGGGTGTGCATGCTCCCTGCAGATGCACACAGCCCTTAAAATACACACAGACACGTTTCTGGAGAGCCAGGCTAACCCAGCTGACGTGGCGTCCAAACGGCACGTGGAGGAAAGTGTGCAAAGGGAAAAAACGGAGACTTGAACAGCTGTAGGAATTTAAAGGGGAAGGACATGTTTAACAGCTGAAACAAACTCTTCAGTGTGGCTGTGGGTGTTGGTACCTGCAGAGGGAGATGAGCCCCTCTGGTTCCTGGTTTCAGATCCAAGTTAAAATCCAGATTTGTTCAACCAGCCTCCTCCTGGGGTCCAAACCTTTTGTCAGACACTGTAAATAATCTCATCAGGTTTTCAATCCTGAGGGCCTGCAGGGTGTGTTCACGTCTCTCGTTCACTTTCTTTTGTCACGTTTGTCAGTAACTTTATCCTGTAAGCTGCTGTCCATATGGAAAATAAAGTTTCCAGTTTATGAGAGGCAAAAATTAATACTCAAGGGCTTGAAATTTCAATTATTATTTTTTCTGTATTTAGCCGGCATTCCTGAATGGAAATAAAAATTCGGACATTTTTAAGCTTTGTTGCGTCCACAAAGTTCAGCTTTTTTTGTTGGGATTTTATATGAAAGACCAACACGAAGTAATAATTGTAAAGTGGAAAGAAATTAATACCTGATGATCAATATTCTGACAAATGTAAATCTATTGGTATGCATTTTTGTTTGTTAGAGTGAGTCAATACTTTGTAGAACCGCCTTCCACCACAGGTCCAGCTGCAGCTCTTGGGTTTGTTACTACCAGATTTGAACATCTACAGACTGACATTCATCTTTGCAAAACATCTGAAGCTCAGTCAGATTGGATGGAGAACGATTCTGAACATACATTCTCGCCACAGACTCTCAGTTGGATTTAGGTCTGGACTTTGACTAGGCCATTCTGACTGCTTTGATCTAAACCATACCATTGTATCTCTGGCTGTATGTTTAGGGTCCTTGTCCTGCTGGAAGGTGAACCTCCAGCCCAGTCTCAATCTTCTGCAGCCTCTAACAGGTGGGCTTCCAGGCGGCAGGAAGCAAAGCATGCTGGGCAATGACGACAACGAGCAAGTTGCAAACAATCAAAGCAGGGAGAACAGCAGGTGCCCCTGCACACAGTTTTATGATGCTCATTAATGTCAAAACCTCAACACATCGCCAGTCTGTGAATTATTGCAAAAAAGTAATGGACGGGACTGGACGGGACAGGACCGGACCGGACCGGACCGGACCGGACACTCTGTGTTTCATCAGAAGAGACGATGAGGCTGAATTAAAGGAAGTCTCTTCTGTCCAAACTGATTTGACTGTCTGACCACAATAGGCTCAGACTAGAGCTGAGATATTTAAAGGAACCCTGACTGAAGAACCTTCTTTATTTACCA